>NC_037679.1:20121252-20327114 GCF_003255815.1 Theropithecus gelada | reverse complement strand
AGTTTTTTTTTTTTTTTTTTTGTATTTTTTAGTAGAGACGGGGTGTCACTGTGTTAGCCAGGATGGTCTCGATCTCCTGACTTCATGATCCGCCGGTCTTGGCCTCCCAAAGTGCTGGGACTACAGGTGCAGAGAGCTTTTAATGTGCCAGACAGTATTCTAAGTGTTCCATAGTTAATCTGCACAACAACTTTAGGAGGTGAGAATTCTTACTTTTACTATTACATATGAGGAAAATATAGCACAAAAGCTTATTTTCCCACGGACATACAGCTAATGGACAGTAAAGTCAGAATATGAACCCAGGGATTCTTATTCCACAAACCATGATTACAATGACTGTATTTTGCCGCCCTCTGAGAGGATCAATTTTAAAGAACTATTTGGGTTTGCATTGGAAAAGCATGCATCCAAGTTTATCAAAAACCTCTAAAAGAGTTGGACTGTTGCTAGTAAGCAAAATTCCAATAGTTACTGACTTGGAGATAGTGAAGTTGGGACCAGTGTTTTGCCCTCTTCTCTGAATGAAGCGTTCATCATGTTGGTTTATAACATTGTATTCACTGAAATGCAATGAGTCTGCTATGAAAAAATAAAAAATAAAATAAAAAAAAAGAAAAGAGGAAAAGAACAAAGATAAAAATGAAATATCTCTGCATGCTAAGTTACACGCTGTATTCTTTGTTTAACACAATTTTATTCATGTTTTCTGTTTCCACACCACACAAAAGAGCTGTATTGTTTTTCATCAAGTTTGGCAAATATATTTGAGATGGCATTGTTACCATACCCTGGACCTCGATTCTTTGGCTCTCCCAGATGTAGAAATTAGCATCAGGCCAAACAGAAATTTTTCTCAGGCAAGGTTTAATAGGCTGGTGGCTTCAGCAGCAGAAGGCAGCAGGGAACAGGAAAGGGACCCTGGTGCTAACTCCCCAAAGGGCTCGGCTCTCTTGTCATTTTAAGGAAACTAGGATGGAAAAAAGAGTGGCGTGGCGTGCAGACATGATTAGGCCTGTGCGTTTGGAGTGGGGCATCAGTTCCTAACAGGCGTCCCACCCGCAGAAAATATGAATGAACCGCGCCTTGCGGGGAAAGCCGGTCAGCGCTAGAGACCATCTTGTTGCCCGCCAGCTGGATCTGATGAGGTTCTTATCGGTAATGGCAGAGCCCACTTCAGCAACCATGGAAGACATCAATCAATTAGATAAACAGTTAAGTTCTTCTTTTTATGGTTAGGAATTTGGTCTGGCCGGCTAAGTTAGGAGCAAACAGCTTTCTGCAATAGGACTTGGGTCAGCTGGTTAAGGGGGGTAAGACCTCAGGGGAATGAGGCTCATTGGAATCTTGGCTACCGTGTCTCTTGTCTGCTGGTACCCAGTGTATTCTCTACTGTTCCAGCATGACATAAAATAATGGATGCATATAATGCTATATTCAGTTTTGGAGCCCCATGAGACACCTCAAAGAGTTAAGAAATCGTTGGCTAGGGCAGAATTTCTCGGCCACCATATTATTGACATTTTGGACTGGGTAAATCTTTGCTGTGGGGACTGTCGTGAGAATTGTAAAGTTTGTAACAGCATTGCTAGGTGCCAGTAGTGCTTTTCCCTGGTGGTAATAAAATGTCTCCAAAAACTGTCAAATATCCTCTGTAGGACAAAATTTACCCCAGTTGAAAACCACTGTGCCAGAATACCTATAAACATAGATTTAAATCAATCTGCTTCTCATGTAAGCAACTTCATATGTAGTCATAATTTAAAATGAATAGGTTATTTAATAAAGTTTAATAAAATATCTTTCAGAAAAGATATGTCAGGATAGCTATAATTGTTTGTGTGTACGTATGCACTTATGTGTGTTTCATCACAAAGAAAGTTAGTGAAGAATTGAAAGTTTACAGGTTTATATGAGAGAAAGAATTTTCTAGCATATACCAAGTATTATCCAACTAAATGTGAGCCAAGACATACATTATTATCTCTTACTAACTTTATATAAAGAAATAATTTTAGATTTACAGCAAATATATTGTATGACCATAGTACAACTACTGAAATAAGAAAATTAACATTAATTAAATACTATTTACTAATCTACAGACAATGTCAGAATTATTCACTAATGCTCTTTTCTTGGTCCCAGAATTTAATTCCAGGTCCCAGACTATTTACTTAGCATTTTTTCTTATTACTCAATTTGTGATAGTTCCTCAGCCTTTGTTTTTCAGGACCTTGACACTGTTGGAGAGTACTGGCCAATTATTTTGTAAAATGTCCATCAGTTTTGGTTTGTTTCATGCTGTCTCATGATTAGATTAAAGTTCAGTGTTTTTGTGGGGGCAAGAATACTGTAGAAGTGATTGATGCTTTTCTCAGTGCTTCATACCAGGAAGAACATGATGTCCATGAGTCTTAATACTGGTGATGTTAACATCGTGACATGTCTAAGGTAGTTTTTTTCCGCATTTTTCCACTGTAAAGTTACTATTTTTCCTCTTATGATGTCTAAGTATCTTGTTAAAAAAATACTTTGAGACTGTGCAAACATTCCATTGCATATTTGTTAACACAATAATTTACCACTCATTGATGATTTTTGCCTGTGACAATTAGTACTTTGCTATCTGCCTAATGGTCATTTGGGAATTCTACTACAAGGAAGAAATATCCTTTCTCCCACATTTGTTCATTTATTCAATTATTTTTATGTTGTTTGGATCCATAGTTATTTTATTGTATGGTTTAAAATTCATTATTCTCATAGTTTACTTTGTCCTGAGAGTAAATTGATAATGTAAACCTTAAAAACTGAAAGAAGTCAAGGTACAACTGAAATACATTTTGGGTGCTGGAAGCAGGTGGAAAACAGAGAGTTTTAGAAGAGAGGTAACAAGTGCAGAATTTAAGAGGATTTTAGATCTGTTACAATAAAAACATTAGTCTGTTCCAATCGGCAAGGTTATCAGATAGTTTTAAAGTGGTGACTCAGGATTACATATTGAGAGCTTCAGATGTCTGGTAGGAAAGACACATGAAAACTACAGTGGTTTGGAGAGGATATCTGTATTCTAAAGAGAATTGGTTTAAAATATTTTGTCAGAAAGAAAATGTGACTAGGAGGTTTTATTTCTTTTTTAATTCCTTCAAAATATTTTTTCTTGCGACTATTTAAATCTGCAATTTTCTTTCTTTTTTATTTTTATTTTTTGAAGTGTGGTATCGGAGAGTTGTTAAGTGAATGGGATCAGGCCAGTTAACTAGAATTGGAATTCAGACTCCGCTTACGAATCATCTACATTTTTCCAAGTTGCTTAACCCTTCTAAACTCTAGTTTCATTAACAGTAAAGGAAGACAAATGGGACCTCTCTCACATCAGTGTTACCGGGATTGGAGGAAATAAACAAGAGTAAAATTATTGGTTAAGTGCCTGGAATATGGTACAAGCTTTAGAGATGATGAACATGATTGTTTTAATAATAATAGAAAGATAAAGTCAATTAAAAATATTAGCAGCATGTGGAAGGCATTTTGTTTTTCCTCAAATTCAATTTGAATTATCTTAAAATAATCCTTTGATCTATTTTCCCCAGTAAATCATTACTATCATCTTAAAGGAATACCTAAGTTTGAAGTCCTTGATCACTGGGAATATGTTTTTGCTCCATTCTTTTTATTTTCTCCTTCTACTAGCACTTTCTTTTTTTCATGTCTAAGTTATTTATATTATGAGTTGCTTCTTCCGTGTGAGCTCGAATTGTTTATAGTTTATTAATTATTCATACAACTATGGCTAGCCAACAATTCAAACCGTACATTGATATTTTATTTTATTGCTAATTTCAATAACTACAGTTTTTATTTCTAAACTTTATATTTGGTTCTCTTGTCAAATCTGCCTGTATTTTTCTTTCTCTTTGAACATGATAGCCTACCTTATTTTGAAGTTCCTTTCAGATTGTCTTCTAATGTCTAGCCTTTAAGATTCAAGATACCCATTTATTTTCACCTTTCATTCTCCGTGATAGTTCATTTCTTTGTTATGTTTTTAAGTCTTGAGTCTGAGTGCAGCCTCAAAAGGCATTGCTTCCATGGAAGCCCTGTGGGTTCTGGACTGTGGGCTGAACTCTAGAAGACAGTTTAGCATTCACTGTTGCCAGAGCCCTGTGGGCCTGTATGAGCGTTTATACTGCTTCTCAGCTGGTTTCCTCTCACTGCTTCAGTAGTGTGAATTTAGACCTTTCAGCAAGTTGCTAGCAGGAGGTCCCAATTTTTCAAGGATAACAATTTTCACCTTAAGTCATAAAAGACAGCGAACATTCCTGCTGCTAGGGTGGTGGATGGAGGACTTTTTTGTTATTGTTTTGGCCTTATTCTTCACTTTATGTAGTGAAGTTCTAGGTCCCCTTACTACCTCTAACTTAACATCCTGATTTTGCTCTATTTCTGTTGCCAGGCTGGAGTGCAGTGGTGCTTCCGCAGCTCGCTGCAACCTCCACCTCCCGGGTTCAAGTGATTCTCCTGCCTCAGCCTCCTGAGTAGCTGGGACTACAGGCCCATGACACCACGCCCAGCTAATTTTTGTATTTTTAGTAGAGACGGGATTTTACCATGTTGGCCAGGATGGTCTTGATCTCTTGACCTCGTGATCCGCCCGCCTTGGCCTCCCAAAATGCTGGGATTACAGGCATGAGCCGCCATGCCTGGCTAGAAACAGTTTCCAAAATTGCTTATAATAAGGCTAAAGTTATTTAGGAGTTACAGAAATTAAACTTACAGTAGTAATGTAAGCACTCAGTTAACATGTTGTTAAGTGTTTAAGAAGACCCTGAACTTAGAAAAATGAATCTGATAACATTTGGAGAGCCCTTTGAAAAGGGATGACCTTTCTCTTTCAAAGTTTGCAGAATCTCATCCTTTTGATAATCACCAATTTCAGGAGTCAATACATTGCCTATGAATATAAGAATTGTCTTTTCTTTTTTTTCTCCATCTCTTTATATATACAGAGAGAAAGGTAGATACACACATACATATATACATACACACACACATATATATATATTTTTATTATATATGTATGTGTGTATATATTTACATTCTCCATTTAAATCTACTAAATGGAGAATGGAGTGAAACAGAATAGTGAACACTTGGACGATGCAAGGTAAATGGAATCTAAGAAAGCATCATTTTAAGCATGTTAAGCGTATGTGATTGGAATCTGATTTTATGAAGACTTTTCAGTCCCATGAAATTTCACTCTGTTTTAGGTAAATGAATGGTGCTGTAGGTATTAATAATTTTACAAAACAGCTTTATATTACTGAATAAAGTAATAGCATTGCAACTCTTCAAGAGGTGATTCTGTGTTAAAAGCTATTTTATTATATATGTGTGTATATATATGTATAATAAAATATAGGAATATACCAATTTTCAGTGATTATAACTCTCTTGTCTTTTTGTGAATTAATTAATTATTTTGGCAATACATTTATTTATGTTCCACCTTGTTTAATAAAAGTTTTTAAGTGGTAGTCATGCTCTCCCATCAAGCTATTATCTATTAGTCATATAAATACATGAATAAACAAACTAAATGAAGAAATAAATAAATAGCTAGTTAACTTTTGATCTCCCTATGTAGTTAATTATAAGCTTTTGACACAGAGTCACCTCTTGAAGAGTTGCAATGCTGTTACTTTATGCAGGAATAAAAAGCTGTTCTGTAAATTTATTAATACCTATAGCACCATTTATTTACCTAAAACAGAGTGAAATTTCATGGGACTGAAAAGCCTTGAATATCAGATTCCAATCACATATGCTTAACGTGCTTAAAATGATGCTTTCTTAGATGCCATTTACCTTGCATTGTCCAAGTGTTCACTATTCCGTTTCACTCCATTCTCCATTTAGTAGATTTACAGATTAAAATTTTTTCTTCTGCATAATATTATATAATTTTGAATTATCAATAAAAATATATAAACTTTAACAGACACAGATCTTAGGAAACAATATAGAGGGAAAAATAACTTTTTGTGCATACTTCATATTCCTTTATTTCTTATTATGTCCCAAAACAGTAAGTCAAGAGATGAAACAATTTAATAAATCATATTATCTTGAGGAACTATATGCCTCAAGTCTTTATTGACTCACGTAGTTCCACACTATGTTTTGAGAGATGCGTTTCAGCCACCAAAAGTTCAACATATTTTGGATCTGTGAGTCCTATGTTTATCATAATCTCTTAGACTCTGAAAAATGACAATAATATGTTTATTATTTAGCCCAGCATTGTTTTAGGTCCAGAGGTTATTAGATTATTATGTATTATTATATATTACTTTAATCTTAGTGCAGTATACAATTTTATTTCTTTTTTTTCCAAAATTGGCCCAGAAAACTGTTCCTGCCAACCTTTCTTTTATTTTTGCTCTAGTACAGATACTGGTTTGATGGATTTTTCAGCAAATAGTTCCTTATAGTGTTGTAAGGAAACATTTTTAAAGACAAAATACTTCACACTGTGAATAGACTAAGCAGTATCCTTTCTAGCTACAAAATTCTATGATACTCTGACCAGAGGTATCATAACATAGATGTTTGTAAACAAAAATACAGTATACTCTTCCATTCCACATTATTAAAATGTAAATTCCATTCCATTTTCTATAAGGCAGTAAATATAATACTGTAGGAAAATATAATGTAAACTAATTATAATAAGGACAGATAGTAATGAAATTACATTTTATTATTCTATATATCATGCAGGAATATATTGGTCAGTTCATGTAGGTAATGAGCAATTGTTTGTTTCCTTTGTGTAGTACCTATTGTTATATGGTAGAGACCTGAGAGCAGGAACTGTGTGTTATTTAAAGCTGTAATCACATAGCCTGGCTTAGTGCCTGGTAGAATTTCTATAATAAAGGGAAGACAATTAGAATGTTGATAAGATTATCACCTGATTTGCTACTAACTTTTCCTATTCAAATCATAGGTTTTAGGAGAATTTGAGACTTCAAGTTTGATATAATCTTTAGCTATGCTCGCATCAAGCCATTATCTATTAAACATATAAATATATGAGTAAACAAACTAAATGATGAAATAAATAATTAGATAAGTAGTTGACTTTTGATCTCTGTATTTAGTGAATCATAAGCTTTTAACACAGAAGCGTCTCTTGAAGAGTTGTGATGCTATCAGATTACCCAGATGAAGTATGATTTTGATAGCTATAATATCTAAAGCTTTGTCCTATACCTATGAAATAATCAAATGACCTGTAACTCACAGAGACACTTCAAAGAATCTCCTGCGACATGGGAGCAGAGCCAAGAGGCCACAGAGCATCAGTGAATTTCCAACCAAGATGGTATTATATTTCATTGATGATGTCAGAGAATTTTTCTCAAAATGATAGACATATAGCAGTGTGTCTCAAAACTTTTTTTTATTGTCCTTCTAAAAAGTCTTTAATTATACATTTTCCAATCACCTTTTCCTCATGAATCTAATACTATAGACGTATTCTTTCTCTATATTTGTTTACATCATAAGAACCAGTTTTTTCCCTTTTGGAGCAATGCTATCCATTGAGGGCGGATGTCATATGACAATATTTCAAAGTGTTAGCTTTTAGCAGTGCCAAAATATTTCAAGTAACCTGAGAATGATGAAACCATATTTAAAATTTGAAAGTTTTATGCAATGAAAAAGCTACAGAAGGTAACAGACAGAATTGTACTCTAGTGAATAAGGTGAGGGCTTCATGCATTAGTAATACAGAAAGTAGCAAAAGCTACTCTGTAGCCACATAAGTATTTCAATGTTAGGATGTGTACGTGTGTGTATTTCTATGTATAAAGCTTTAATGGTTCTTAGAGAAACTCTTTTTGGGTAAGGTAGAAAAGACTTTTGCTCAGAGTTTAAGGATGTGTTTGCTATGCTTGCATTAGCTAGGTTTTGTGGTCACCTCCTCTTTTGAGAAAATTCATCATCACAATTGAAGAATGACAATCCTAATCTTTAACTCACTCTTAATCAGAAATCCCAAGAAAAATGGGGCATAAACAAAATGAGCCATCTAGTAAAGATTTCACACCTTGGAGAAAGGTAGTACAGAAGAGTGAATATGTTTTTGATAGACAAATGGAATAGCACTTCAGAAAATGTGACATGTAATACAATCTTGTGTGACATGGCTTGTCCAGTTTTCAGTAGTAGTACAAGGGAAAGATAATATTTTAATTAATATAGAATGATGGTTCCATGTTGATTATGAGGAAAAATACTTCTCATTTAAGAAGGTAAGGTAAAGAAATGAAACTCTCACAAGGACAGCTAAGGTTTCTCAGAATCTCTACATTTTGGCTGGGTAAAGAACAATTTTAGGTAGAAAAGCATTATAGCTATGTATTTAAATTCTTATTGTTTAAAAATTAGTTTAGAGTAAACCAGATTACATAAGATAGCAAAATTATATTTTAAAAAGCTTCCCCTCCTTCCCTCCCTCCCTCCCTCCCTCCCTCCCTCCCTCCCTTCCTTCCTTCCTTCCTTCCTTCCTTCCTTCCTTCCTTCCTTCCTTCCTTCCTTCCTTCCTTCCTTCCTTCCTTCCTTCCTTCCAATAATTTAGACAAAAACCCATTAGGTGAGGGCTAAGACAGACAGGCATCCACCTACATAGGGAGGGTTGAGTGAGAAGGTGAAGGGTGAGGAGCAAACAAAGCCCAGCAGATGGCGTCAGAATTCAGGCAGGGAATTAAAAAAGAAAGGGATGGGAGATGGGGGCACTGAGGGCAGTTAGAAGTTGGTTATATACTCTGAAGCCTTCTCATTTTCAGAGAAAGATACAAATACAAAGAGGGGAACAACTAAGATAAACCCTGTGGTATTGGATTATAATTAGAAGCACTGGTGTGAACTCTTGGTTTCAATGTATAAATACGTAGAGAGAAATAAAATATATGCAACACTATTTGTGTATTTATCTATACATATATTCTCCAGCTCTGCCCCAAACTGGTGAGTAACTACCACTATATTTGGTTTCTAAATATGGCTCCCCGCAAAAAGGAAGCAGGGATTCTTGGAGAAAAGATAGATCAAAGAATAATGGAAATGTGTAAAAAAGTCACAGAATCAAGCTTGAAGATGCTCCTACTGAACAAAACCTTCAACAAGTTTTACATTCAAATAAATTACACATTAAATAAAATGGTAACTCTTGAGTTTATACAGGTATAAATGAATACATGATTGAGTTAATGAATGCATTACTTCACAGAAAGCTATTCCTGGCTGGGCACGGTGGTTCAAGTCTGTCATTTCAGCATTTTGGGAGGCCAAGGCGGGTGGATCACCTGAGGTCAGGAGCTCGAGACCAGGCTTGCCAACATGGTGAAACCCTGTCTCTACTAAAAATAAAATAAATTAGCCGGGCGTGGTGTTGTGCACCTGTAATCCCAACTACTTGGGAAGCTGAGGCAGGAGAATCACTTGAACCCAGGATGCAGTGGTTGCAGTGAGCCAAGATCACACCACTGCACTCCAGCATGGGCAACAGAGTGAGACCCTGTAGGAAAAAACAATAAAATAAAACAAAATAAAATAAAAACATATAAAGCTATTCCTTACAGTGAACATGCAACAAATAAATGCAGAAAAAATTATGGAATTATAAAAGTACTGCTAGGCAGCCATCATATTAAATGATTACTTCAATTAAGAAAATTTAATAGAGGTAAAAGTTTAAGAAACAGAATATATACGAAGTCTTCAAAATACTACAAATGGGAAAAGTAGTATCATTACAAAGGAAAAGATTGGTAAAGACCAATTTAATCAAGTGAAAGACTTAGCATCTCAAATAATGGAAGAAATTGAAATCACATGGCATCTGGTAAGATGCAGGTAAAAACTAAAGCATCATACCTGTGATAAATATGCCATAATGCATGACATAAAACTAATAATTATGATGTCAAAATTAAGGTATATTTTCAAAATAATTCAAATGTCTAAAGATCATGAACATCAAGGAACGGATGAAGAAGTGGGTGAGATTGGAGTACAGTAAAGAGTCATGAGAAATAAAGGCAACACATGGTCTGAGATCAACTCACTTTTCTTTAAACGTCCTAATTGAAATTATTGTCAATATTTGAACAAAGTCAATGAATTAAGTAGTAATAATGTATCAAAGTTAATTTTCTGATTTTCATGGTACACATAGAATAATATCCTTGTTTGTAGAATTTACACATTAACATATTAGATGATGGTAGGACATCAGGTTAGTAGCTTACTCACAAATGTCTCAAGAAAAAATATTAGTATTAATTTTGCAACTTGTTTGTAGTTTGAAAAAGATAATTTTTGTTTCAAAATAAAACATTTTCTTTTTTTTATTATTATACTTTAAGTTCTAGGGTACATGTGCACAACGTGCAGGTTTGTTACATGTGTATACTTGTGCCATGTTGTTGTGCTGCACCCATCAACTCGTCAGCACCCATCAACTCGTCATTTACATCAGGTATAACTCCCAATGCCATCCCTCCCCTCTCCCCCCTCCCCCCTCCCCATAATAGGCCCTGGTGTGTGATGTTCCTCTTCCAGAGTCCAAGTGATCTCATTGTTCAATTCCCACCTATGAGTGAGAACATGCGGTGTTTGGTATTCTGTTCTTGCAACAGTTTGCTGAGAATGATGGTTTCCAACTGTAGCCATGTCCTTACAAAGGACACGAACTCATCCTTTTTTATGGCTGCATAGTATTGCATGGTGTATATGTGCCACATTTTCTTAATCCAGTCTGTCACTGATGCACATTTGGGTTGATTCCAAGTCTTTGCTATTGTGAATAGTGCTGCAATAAACATACGTGTGCGTGTGTCTTTATAGCAGCATGATTTGTAATCCTTTGGGTATATACCCAGTAATGGGATGGCTGGGTCATATAGTATTTCTAGTTCTAGATCCTTGAGGAATCGCCATACTGTTTTCCACAATGGTTGAACTAGTTTACAGTCCCACCAACAGTGTAAAAGTGTTTCTATTTCTCCACCTCCTCTCCAGTACCTGTTGTTTCCTGACTTTTTAATGATTGCCATTCTAACTGGTGTGAGATGGTATCTCATTGTGGTTTTGATTTGCATTTCTCTGATGGCCAGTGATGAGGAGCATTTTTTCATGTGACTGTTGGCTGTATGCATGTCTTCTTTATGAAATGTCTATTCATATCCTTTGCCCACTTTTTGATGGGGTTGTTTGTTTTTTTCTTGTAAATTTGTTTGAGTTCTATATAGGTTCTGGATATTAACGCTTTGTCAGATGAGTAGATTGCAAAAATTTTCTCCTATTCTGTACGTTGCCTGTTCACTCTGATGGTAGTTTCTTTTGAATTAAAAGGACGTAATTCTTATGCATATGTTCTCACAAAATTTAAATTAATAGCATTAAACTTTTTCTTGCAGTGATCTACTGAGAATTCAGGTCCAGTTCTGTTTATCACTAATTATATATGTAAGACTAGACATATGTCTTAAACTTGCTGGGCCTCACATTTTAGGGGTCTTGAGTAACATTAAGTCTCTTCTAAAGCTGTGACCATTTTATTCCTATTTCAAGTTCTTCCTAGCACTGAATTCAGTATGAAATATTCATAAACTTGAAGAACACTTTGTAATCAGTACGATCACCCCTGTTGAGTTGAAATTTCTATCCTGACAACTGAATTTTCCTTTGTTTTTCTGTACTCGTTTCCTTTCTTGGAGAACTGTCTAGAATTTCAGTACTTCTACATTTGAGATAATGTAATTACCTTTCAAATTTACTTCTCTAACGTACTACAACCTCTTAACCCCATACTCCGTGCAAAATAGATTTCTGGACTCAGATAACACTCTAGTTAATGGATATTAAACTTCACTGTTTGCCAGTTCTCCAAGCCTTGTTAGATTGTACTGATACCAATTATCCAAATCATAAAAACTTTCAGAGATACTAGCCTTGACTTATCTTAATGCTGGACTCATTATATTAATATACCTTTTTTTCATATGCAAGACAATCTGGAATACCAGCTATGTTGCCTTAGTCTTCAGAATCTATATTTTTTTCTGTTTTGAATTTTCTCTCAGCAACTATAGCTGAAAATGTGAAAGTCCTCTAGTGTATATCTTAAGTCAAGAGATAAATCTAGCTTAAACAATGGCCCTTTCGTTTTTTTTCTTAGATTTCAGATTTTTTTTTTTTTAGATTTCAGATTTTTCTTAGATTTCCACATGATAATAGTGTGAGACTTCAATACCCCACTGACAGTATCAGACAGGTCCTCAAGGTAGAAACTAACATATTTAGAACCTGAACTCAACACTTGACCTAATAGACAACTACAGAACTCTCCATCCAAAAACGACAGAATATATGTTCTTCTCATCTGCACATGGCACATACTCTAAAATTGACCACACAATTGGACATAAAACAATCCTCAGCAAGTTCAAATAAACTGAAATAATGCCACTGCACTCTTGGACCACAGCACAACAAAAATAGAAATCAATATTAAGAAAATTGCTCAAAACTACACAATTACATGGAAGTTAACGTGTTCCTATAAAACCTTTGGGTAAACAGTGCAATTAAGGCAGAAATCAAAAAATTATTTAAAATTAATGAAAACAAAGATACAACATACCAGAATCTCTGGGACACAGCTAAAGCAGTGTTAAGAGGGTAATTTACAGTGCTAAATGCCCACATCGAAAAGTCAGAAAGATCTCAAATTAACAACCTACCATCATGATTAGAGGAACAAGAAAAACATAGAAAATCAACCCCAAAGCTAGCAGAAGACAAGAAATAACCAAAATCAGGGCTGAACTAAAGGAAATTAACATGTGAGAAACCATATAAAAAATCAACAAATCCAGAAGTTGGTTCTTGGAAATAATAAATATATAGATAGATAGATGGCTAGCTAGGCTAATAAAGAAAAAAGAGAGAAGATCCAAATGAACACACTCAGAAATGACAAAGGGGACATTACCACTGATCCAACAGAAATACAAAAACCCCTCAGCGACTACAACAGATAAGTCTATGTACACAAACTAGAAAAATCTAAAAGAAATGAAAAAGTTCCTGGAAAGATACAACCTCCCAAGGCTGAACCAGGAAGAAATCGAATCCCTGAGCAGAACAATAACAAGTTTCAAGACAGAATCAGAAATAAAAAGCTTACCAACCAGAAAAAGCTTAGGAACCGTTGGATTCACAGCCAAATTCTACCAGATGTACAAAGAACTGGTACCTTTCCTACTGAAACTATTTCAACAAATTGAGGAGGAGGGATACACCTCCCTAACTCATTCTATAAGGCCAGTATCATTCTGATACCAAAACCTCACAGAGACACACACACAAAAAAACTTCAGAACAATACTCTTGATGAACACAGATGCAAAAATCCTCAAAAAAAATACTAGCAAAGCAAATCCAACAACACATCAAAAAGTTAATCCACCACAATCAAGTAGGCTTTGTATCTGAGATGCAAGGCTGGTTTGACATACACAAACCAATAAATATGATTCATCACATAAACAGAACCAAAAACAAAAACCACATGATTATCTTTTTCATAAATAAAATTTATTATGTGTAGAGTCATAAAACAATGTTGATTCACTATTTTGATTTCTAGGAGATTGGTTTTTAAAGAAAAAAAGAGTAGGTCCCCAGATAAATATATATATTAATAACTTCTCATATATGGAAAGCATCTACTATATATAAGTGACTGTGATGAATATTTATGGACTCAACATAAAAGGAACATAATGCATTGTAATTTTTGGAAAAATTAGGCTAAATGAAGATTAAAGACGCTTATAAAATATGATGCATTGCTTTCCTCTGAATCAGTATCTAAAATTGAAGTACATAAATTTTTCAAGAAAGTAAATGATCATTACTTTATTCATTCAGAATATGCAATATATGCCTTCTGATTTAGCTCAGATGCTTTTCTTTGTTTCAATTATTTATTGATCATATGCCTATTTCAATATTAGTCACCTATTAATTAATTAGATTTTGATTACTAAGCCAGTAATCAAAGTGCCAAGCCAGTAGGTGAATAATATGCAGAGATGAAAAAAGTACCTAGATTCTCAGAACTCACAACCTGACAAGGAGGTAGATACATATATACTCTTAAAAAGACAAGACTATTGATAGTATGAAAAAGGGGACTAATCTTAATTTTGTGCTATTGACTTGATTCTTGATTCTACACATAACTCATTTCATTTTATTCCTCCAACAACCTTTGAAAGAGGAACTTACTTGTTTAACAAACATAAATATGATCCTTACTATGTGTTAAGTAATATTTTAGGCCCTGGAGATAAAGCTGTTGGTAAAACAAGCAAAAACACCTTTCCTGATGGAGCGTACATCTTTTTGGAGACAGAAAACCAAACAGAAACAAAATATATATGCAAATTCTTTATTGTATGTTATTATGATAAGAGCTATGGAGAAAAGCAAAGCAAAGATGGTAAGAGTGATATGGAGCATTGGGTGGGTTATAATTTTAGCAGGAACGTAAAGGATATTATTCCTCATTAGATAATATGTGATGATTTTGCCAGATTATAGATTTGCAAGATATAATAATATTTGCTAGATTATTATTATTATTGAAGCCAAAGTTGAGAGCAGGTAAATTAATTTGCCCCAGGTCATACAGTACCTAGAAGAGCACATGTTTAAATTCAGATTGCCTACTATTGTGACTCCCTGTTATTGTCAATATAGTTTACAAACTGCCAAGTGTGTAGTCTTGCCACAGAACCAATTTTACATAGACCTTCTTTTTTAAAATATCTTTTTCTTCTCCACTCAACTATAGTTTCACCAATTAGATTGAAAAGGGGGTTACTGAAGTTACTGAATTGGCTTTGTTTTTAGCAATGGAAAGTCTAGAGATCCTTGGATAGCACTGCGGTGAGAGCTCATACACTTTTTCTGAATTATTTTGCTCAGTTAAGTGAATGAGGTTTGGGTAACGTTAGAAGTCTGAGCTCAGTCCTGTACTTCTGACACTATGTGACTGCCTGCCTTTTCTAAGTGTTGCGCTGCACTTGTAAGGCATTTTAAGCTTTCTGCCTCACTGTGAGCCAAAACACATCTGGCAGCAAGACCAGTAAATTTGGCAGTCAGTCAGTAAGTCAGATAGCAATTCCCTTTTGAGAATCAACCTGCTGGAACCTGAATAAAGGAAGTCACCATTATGCCTATCTACCTAGCAACTGCATCACCTTTATGTGCACGTCTTCTTCTCTCCTTAACATTGCCTTATAAATAGAACAATACCTTAAAGTGGCTCAGGATCTTTCTAGTAGCTCTTATTCAGCCCTAGGGGATTAGCTTTTCACTCTGACAAAAGCTAGCTGCCAGGTCACCACTTAAGTTCCTCAAAGAACTCCCAGCTGATCATTACTACCATTTTCTTTATATTACTGAAAGGTTTGTACTTTCTTTTTGGCTATGAATCTACCCAGATTGAAGGAAATCTGTTGTCCCAGGATCACACCTGTGAATTTAAGTACCATACAGTGCCACGTTGTCTTCAGTTAGTTAATCCCACAAAAGATTTTCAGAAACCATTTGAAAAACAGTTATGTGGAACACCATGTAAAATGAAAGGATCACACTGTCATGTTTTCAGAGACATTTGTTAAGACCACTCCTGGTATTTCAAATCAAGTCGAGAACACGCTAAATGAGATTGTGATAGAAGAGAAAACCCTACTCCCACATTCCATCTTACTTCCTTCCCTGTGAGAGCTTTCTGCTCTCTGAAATTTACTGAAGAATCTGTTTTCTATCAGAACTGCTAAAATGTCTCTAGTTTGTTACATCTATGTTTTATGTATTTTTGCATCTTTCTAACATTAATATACTACTACTAATATATTTCAAGTCAGGTTTTATAAACCATTTTATTGGCCTAGAAATACAATTTTGTAATATGACAGATTACATAGCAATATAAACTCATCATTTCAGATGAGAGACCGTTAAAATTACCTCAACTTTACAGTTTAGTCAGTTTTACTATCTGCTTTGTCAAACCTCTCAACTTTCTAAATTTCCATAATGATTATAATTCAATGAATACTTTAATGTTCCGTGTTCTGCTTTGAATCCCATAGTGGTTGAATGAGGATATAATAGTCAGTAAATGTGCGCCCTGAGTTCGTTTAAATATAATGCTTACTTCACTTTGGGAGGCCAAGGTGGGCTGATCACTTGAGGTCAGGAGTTTGACACCAGACTGGCCAACACAGTGAAACCCCATCTCTACTAAAAATACAAAACTTAGCCGGGCATGGTGGTGCATGCCTGTAATCCCAGCTACTCGGGAGCCTGAGACAGGAGAATCACTTGAACCTAGGAGGCAGAGGTTGCAGTGAGCTGAGTTCGCACCACTGCACTCCAGCCTGAGGGACAAGATTGAAACCCCATCTTAAAAAACAAAAAACAAAACACACACACACACACACACACACACAAAACCTATATAGATATATAATATAATGCTTATGTTTGATGCCTTTATTTACTTGTTTTGTTTCAACTCTCTAATCTGATGCAAGCTTCTGAAACTGTTTCTAATCAGAGCACATTGTAAGGTGCCAAAAATTTGTGTGTGTAACCTTTATTACTGTTAATAATTTTAGGCTCTCTCGCCTTCATAGAATTTTAGAATGTTAAAGCTGGAAGTTTCCTAGCGGAATTATTTAGTGCAATTGCCTAATTTTACAGGTGGGAAGACAGAGGGCAAAATAAGTAAATGGATCAGTGTTACAAAAGTAAAACATAATGGATGTTGGATGATACGGTGAGTAGAATTCAAAGATGATCTCCAAGATTCCTACCTCCTAATGTTCATGCTTTGAATAATCCCCTCCCTTTGAGTATGGGTGGGTGAAATAATGGGATATAACTTCCATGATTAGGTCACAATATATGGCAAAAGTTAAGGGATTTTTTTTGGAGCTATAAATTCAGATCCCTAATAAATTGTGTTGAGCTAATCAAATGGAAAATTTTCTTTCATGGACGTGACCAAATATCATAAGCTCATTTTAAAAGAAGATCTAGAAGTCAGAGGTAAAATAAGTGAGAGATAATAGAAGCAACAAAACTCTACTCCTGGCTTTGAAGAACAAAACAACTATGTTGTAAACTGCCTATGGAGAAATTCATGTAGCACGAACCGGAAGGCAGCCTCTAGGAGGTGAAAGTGACCCCAGACCAAGCATCAGATGAGGCTGCAGCCATAGCTGACACATTGACTTCAGCCTGGTAAGACCCTGAGTGGATTGCCCAGCTAACTTATACCTGGACTCCTAAGTTGGAAAAACTATGAGATAATGCATTTGTATTATTTTAAACCTCTAAATTTTGTCACTTATTACACAGCAATAGAAAACTAATACAAACTATAACTCAGGTCATTTTTGTTCCAAAATCAGTTACATTTTCTGTATTGTTACCCAACTTTGTAAATATCACTTGTGTAATAAAATTAAGAACCATATGAAACAGATCTAGATATTACTACTTTTGTTGCTACTAACCATTACTTTCATATTTTTAGCCCGTTAATTAACCTGTCCAGATTGTGACAGAACAGATCATGGTTGCGGACCCATATATATTCTTATTCATTCGTTCATTACTAAAGGCAAAAATTATAATATCTACATTTTGTTTGTTATTTTTTGTTAGTACCAGGTGAATAAATCCTAAATGTAATGAAGTCAAAATAATATGTGGTTTCTATTGTAGAAATAAATTTGACTTCCTAACAGTAAACATAAGAAGAAAGGAAGATGTGGCAGACCTAATAAATTGAACCCAGAAATGGAAATCATCCTTATTATTCTCAATTTGACAGGTTGATTCTTATTTCAAGCCACATAGATCCATATTGTTTTTCCAACTTTGCCAGATACACCTTTGGGAAAATCAGTTAAGCTCCTCTGTGGGCTGCTAGTTTCCCTCAGTAGATTGGGGGAATATTATTACTATTTCTCTACCATATAGAAAAACTTCAATATAGATATAAAGCTGAAACAATTTTCTGCTGCCAATAAACTATGTATCTTTGGAAATATGACTAGTCCTAGACCCTATTTTTAATTCATTTAAATATAAGGGAAAAGCTATATTATATCATGCCTATAGTTATATAAAATTGGGCAAGTGGTTTAATTCATTGCTACCATAGTTAGCTTTCATGTAGAAAGAAAAACTTAAAAGTGGGGGATTAAATTAGAAATATAGTAACCATACATGAAACATTTATGTCAGGAGAAGATGCATGAACAGTCATTGGTTAAAATATAACTACTTTTCTAATGGTAGCCATGTAATCCCTACCCGTGCTTTGAAAGTTACTTAGTGTTTTTCAAAACTTAGAATTTTAAGTACTAGCTTGAGCTAAATAAAAATAAAAATAAACAGTTCAACAAATCCTGTGTTAAAAAGATCAATCTTCATGTTTTTCTATTTCTTTTAATAAAATAATTTTTTGTTGTTGTTTCGTAGGTTATCTCTTTTAGACAACGTATAGTGGGGTTTTTTTGTTTTTTGTTTTTTTGGGTTTTTTTTGAAGAAAAATTGCTGAAGTGCGATGGCGTGATCTCGGCTCACTGCAACCTCTGCCTCCCAGGTTCAAGCGATTCTCTTGCCTCAGCCTACTAAGTAGCTGGGATTACAGGCGCCTGCCACCATGCCCAGTTAATTTTTGTATTTTTAATAGAGACGGAGTTTCACCATGTTGACCAGGCTGGTCTTGAACTCCTGACCTCAGGTGATCTGCCCGTCTCAGCCTCCTAAAGTGCTGGTATTACAGGCGTGAGCCACCGCGCCTGGCCAGGGTCTTACATTGTTTTATCCATCGTGAAAGTTTTTTTCTTTTAAATGGAATATTTATTCTACCAACATTTTTGTTATGGTTGGATTTAGACCTACAATTTTAGTATTTATTTGCTGTTTGTAAGTCTTTCTCTTCCCCTCCCTCCCTTCCTCCCTTCCTTCCTTCCTTCCTTCCATCCTCCTTTACTACCTCCTTTCCTTCTTTCTCTCTCTTTCTTCTTTTGTTCCTCTGTTTATCTTTTCTACTTTCTTTTGGATTATTTGATTACATTTTAAAGTTTATCTAACAGCTTCTTAGTTATACCTTTTTTGCAACTTTTAAACGATTGATTTTAAGGAAACATTTTGGAGTCTATCTTATAAGTACCTTCTGGTGAGTTCATTTTTTAATTTTCCCAGCATTATTTCTGAAGGAAGCGGTGTTTTATTTTGAAATTACTTATACATTTATTTGCATAGGTCCTGTCTCTGTCACATAGACACTCATGAGCAAATTTCTTAATCTCTAGACTTCCACTTTCCTAAATGGTAAAATGAGTTAACAATACCTCCTTCCCGGCACTGTTGTGAAACATACATGATATATGTAAAAGCACTAGTGTCAGATATACATAGGGAGTGTATTCAAAGTGTCTCTTTTCTTTCATGCCTTTATTTATTTTCAATTGGAAGATGTTTTTATATAATTCAATAATATGCACAGAGCAAGAATAGATACCACATTTTGGAAAGACTGTATAGCAGCCTACAGGGATGCCTCCTTTTGTACAATTCCTTCAAGATTCTGGTTTGGTTCACATATTTATTTTTATATTTATCTTTTTGGATTTTGTTCCCATTTCTTTTAATCCTAGTGTTCTTTCACCTTTAATAATAACAATAATATGTTATTATTTCTTGAGCATCAGTTTGTTTCCAGACACTTTCAGTGTATTATTTTATTAATCCTCTCCAAAATCCTATCAAGTTTCCTAAACTTATGCTCTACCCAAAGTAGAACCAGAGACAAAGACTTGGTTTCATGTTGTTAATAGGGAAGTGATCCCAGGAAGCCGACGTAAAGAACTGAGACAGAAGCAATCATTATCCTCTATGTGTTCATGAAAAACTGCTACTTAGTAAGCTAGAGCTCACTTCCATAAAGGAACTTGTAAAATACTTTTAAAATAATAAAAAGAGTGGAGATTCCTATACTGAAAATAACTGAGAATTATCAACTCAGGATTGCCAGATTTAGCAACTGTAGAGGATGCCCAGTTAAATTTGAATTGCAAATAAACGAACGCTTGATGGTAAATACTTACAGTAAAAAAAAAAAATTGTTGTTTATCTAAAATTCAAATTTAACTGGGTGCTCTGTAGTTAATGGACAACTGTAAACCAGAGGAAATGGAGATCAGACATTCACCCACTGATTCTCTTTCCCCATTAGTTGAGAATTGCACTCCACCATGCTTCAGCAATCCCACATTTGTGAAATATGTGAGCAGCTGAGCAAGCTCCCATGATGCCAGATCAAGTTCTTAGTCAGAAAAGAAGAGATTCGGGCACAGGCATCGAGGAAGAAAACCTGGAATGGTGCCAGAAATGCTCACGAGTGCAGGTGAACTCAGGTAGACCCAGGGGATGAAGAAATGGGAAATCAATTATGTCTGCTACAGAAATACTGTTATTTTTCTTATTTTAAAGATAAAGAACGTAAGCATCTAAGAGAACAGATAAATATTCCTAAGTCATACAGAGAGTAAATAGCAGTCAGGAGTCAAAACATGTCTAACTCTGGAGCTGCTAAACCCAACCACTACATAGCTTCCAGCTTGATGAAAGATTATTTGATGGCATGTGCCTAATACTTCATTGCTTTACCTAATTTTAACACATAAAATGTACTTTTAAAATATCTTCTTGCTGTAATATAAAGGACTACAAATAAACATTTTTAAAACAATTTTTGGAATCAATGTCTAGAAAGCTTAATAAAAGTACTTAATCATAGCACATAAGTAATTTCATAATTTAAAATAGCGTTATATGACTAGGAAACAAAAAAGCAAATGTTTAAATCAATTAAACTTTATTCAAAAACCAATCAAATGGATCCCAGCACATTGTAGGGATGTATGTCCAACTGCACTGGAGAAGAGATGCATTTATTTATTCGTTTTAACTAATATTTTACCATTAAAAAGCAGTATATCACTCATTTGATGACAAATATAATAAAACTATTATTGGCATAGTATTTAATTAAAATTAGGAAGCAAATGCTAATATTTGAATGATATCCCTCAAAATAATCATGTGAATATATTATTTTAGCTTGGGTAATTAATAAGATTTTAGAATCTTTTTTAAAAAGCAGACAGGCAATTTTCTGATGATATTTTTAATGTCAATAGTCATTAAAGAAAATTCTATTTAACCATTGTCTTGTCCTTAATAACCTTGATTTGACTTCAATTTTCTCATTCTCTGTGCACTTATAAACCAAGACTAATGTGATTTGCTGAACAGTAGACAAGTACTACATGAACACAGATTTAAAATGAAATGAATTTTCCACAATATTTTCTGGAAAGACTGTATATTTTTAACTGCTTGGAATAAATGAGTAAAAGAAAAGAAACCTTACGTAGGCATGAATTCACTTCAGTAAAGGAAATCTATCTCTATTTCCAAAAGAGAAGCATTTCCTATGATAATTGTAACTAAAAATAACATTACAAGGGTTTTTAGATAAATTCTTACGCTTCTTAAACAGTATCATTTTTCTTTTGAACAGACTGGTCTAATAACACTTTTTAGTTGCCTCTTATGTAACTCTCATTTGTTTTCATATTAATCTGTGTTTCATAGATCTCTATTTTCTGATAGTAAACAAATAAACAAATAAAAATTCTTATTTGCCACATTTACCAATCATCACATTAAACATACTCATGATAGACAGTTGTAAGCTACTAATGTGACAACACTGAATGCAGAGTTGTACAGTGATGTGCCCAATCACCTCTTGAAAGCCAGTAAAATCTAGTTTCAGCACATTTATTTCTAGGTCTATGTTTTAAATAATGAAGAAGTTCTTACAAATGTTAGATTTTTAGAAACATCAGCATTTTCTAACCATTCAAATTAAATTATAGGACTATTATTGAATTTATTAAGTAAATTATATTTTTCATGTTTTATATTTTGTTTCAGGTATCATTCTGTTATTTACATAGTAATTTAATCCTTACAAGAACTTACAACATATACATGTATTATGATCCTCATTTTACAGATAAGAAACTGAGGCACAGAAAGACTAAGTAGCCTAAAATTAAGTGAAGGGGCAAATATATAAGGCCAATCTGATGACACAGATGCTGCTAAACCAACTTTAACTCTACAACAGATTTTGTAGTAGTACAATAATATATTTTTAAATTGGGGAAAATGAAAGCTTACATAAATTAAAGACATGGCCATCAGCTAATAGACTCATTTTGTTTTCAATTTGGAACACTCATGAATAAAGTTGCTATGTACATTAATTTACATGTCTTTGTCCTTATTTGTATTGAGTAAATATTGGAGAATGGAATTGGTAGATTGTAGGTAAATGCAATTTCAACTAACAAACCTATTTTCCAAATCGTTTCACATTTCTACCGCCAATGGATGTGTTTCTCAGTTGTTACACATTATTTTCAGCATTTTGTATTATGTCTTTTTATTCTAATAGGTGTATAGTAGTTTCTGAGGATTGAAATTTTTTATCTACCTGATATCTAATGATACTTATCATAGTCTCATGTTTTATATCCCCTATTGGCTATTAAGAAAATTTCTTTTTTCAGACATTTTGCTCAATTTTTACTGGGTCGATATACTCTCATTCTGTAAGGGTTTACATAGATTTCATTCCAGTCTCTTGTCAGATAATATGGTTTGACTGTGTCTCCCCCAAAATCTCATCTTGAATTTTAGTGCCCATAATCTTCCTATGTCATGAGAGGGACCCAGTGGTATGTAATTGAATCATGGGGGCAGTTTTCCTCATGCTATTCTTGTGTGATAGTGAGTAAGTTTGCTCGAGATATGATAGTTTTATAAGGATCTTGCCCCTTTAGTAGGGCCCCATTCTTCTTTCCACTGACATGTGAAGAAGGATGTATTGACTTCTCCCTCCACTGTGATTGTAAGTTTCCTGAGGCCTTTCTAGCCATGCTGCGCTGAATCAATTAAACCACTTTTCTTTATAAATTACCCAGTCTCTGATATGTCCTTATAACACCATCAGAACAGACTAATACAATAAACTGGTAGCAGTAAAGCAGGGTGCTACTATAAGGATACCCCAAAATGTGAAACAACTTTGGAACTGGGTAACAAATAGAGGGTATAGCAGTTTAGAAGACTCAGAAGAAGACAGGAAAATGTGGGAAGGTTTGGATCTTCCTTGAGACTTGTTGAATGACTTTGACCAAAATGCTGATGGTGACGCGGACAATGAAGTCCAGGCTGAGGTGATCTCAGATGGAGATGAAGAACTTGTTGTAAACTGGAGTAAAGGTCACTCTTGCTATACAAAGAGACTGGTGGCATTTTGCTCCTGCCCTAGAGATCTGCGGAACTTTGAACCAGAGAGAGATGGTTTAGGGTATGTGGTGGAAGAAATTTCTAAGTGACAAAGTGTTCAATAGGAAGCTTAGCATAAAAGTGTGAAAACTTTGAAGCCTGACAATGCAATAGAAAAGAAAAACCAATGTTTTGGGGAGAATTTAAAGCCTCCTGCAGAAATTTGTATAAGTAACAAGGAACTGAATGTTAATCACCAAGACAATAGAGAAAATGTCTCCAGGGCATGTCAGAGACCTTCCTGGGAGCCCCTCCATCATTGGCCCTGAGGACTAGGAAGGAGAAGTGATTTTGTGGGCCAGGACCATGGCCCCTCTTCTATATGCAGCCTCAGGACATGGTGCCCTGCATCCCAGCTGCTTCAGCTCCAGCCATGGCTAAAAGGGGCCACCATACAGCTCAGGCCATTGCTTCAGAGGTACAAGCCCCAAGCCTTGGCAACTTCCTCATGATGTTGGGCCTGTGGGTGCACAGAACTCAAGAATTGAGGTTTGGGAAGCTCACCCTAGATTTCAGAGGCTATGTGAAATGCCTAGGTGTCCAGGCATAAGTTTGCTGGAGGGGTAGAACCGTTATGGAGAACCTCTGCTAGGGCAGTGCAGAGGGAAAGGAAGGGTCAGAGCTCCCACACAGAGTCCCCACTGGGGCACAGCCTGGTGGAGATGTGGAAAGAGGGCCATTGTCTTCCAGCCCTCCAGAATGGTAGATCCATGGACAGCTTGCACTGTGCTTCTGGGAATGCCACAGACACTCAACACCAGCTCATGAAAGCAGGTGGGAGGGAGACTGTACCCTGCAAAGCCACAGAGGTGGAGCTGCTCAAGACTGTGGGAGCCCATCTCTTGGATCAGCATGAACTGGATGTGAGACATAGAGTCAAAGGAGAATATTTTGGAACTTTATGATTTAATAACTGCCCTATTGGATTTCGGATTTGTATGGGGCCTGTAAGCCCTTTTGTTTTCACCAATTTCTCCCATTTGGAATAAGTGTATTGACCAGATGTCTGTAGCCCCATTTTGTTTAGGAAGTAACTAACTTGCTCTTAATTTGACAGGCTCATAGGGGAAGGGACCCTGTCTCAGATGAGATTTTGGAATTGGACTTTTGAATTAATGCTGGAATAATAGACTTTAGGGAACTGTTGGAAGGGCATGATTATGTTTTGAATTGTGAGAACATGAGATTTGGAAGAGGCCAAGGGTGGAATGATATGGTTTGGCTCTGTGTCCCCACCCAACTCTCATATTGAATTGTAGTTTCCATAATCACCACACGTCACAGAAGGGACCCAGTGGGAGGTAATTGAATTATGGGGACAACTTTTCCCATGCTATTCTCACGATAGTGAATAAGTCTTACATGGTCTAATGGTTTATAAGGGTCTTCCTCATTTGTTGGGAACTCATTCTTTTTCTCCCTGCTGCCATGTGAAGATGGTTGTGTCAGCTTCTCTTTCCACCATGATTGTAAGTTTCCTGAGGTCTCCCCAGCCATGGTGCACTATGAGTCAATTAAACCTCTTTTCTTTGTAAATTATTCAGTGTCTCAGGTATGTTCTTATAGTAGCATAAGAACAGACTAATACTTCAGATATATGTGTTGCATATACTTTCTGCTGGTATGTGACTTGCATTTTTATTTCTTATAATATGTTACTTCTGAAGAGTATGATTTTATTTTTATTTAATTTGATGAAGTGAAATTTAACAGCATTTTATCTTTGAAGTATCTTGGTTTTACATGACGTAAGATATCTTTGCAACTTTCAAGCTGGAAAAAAATTCTGCATTTTCTTAGATAAGTTTGGTTTTAGTTTAAGCCCTTAATCCATGTCTACAATCAATGTTGAGTTAACTTCTGTTCATGGTATAATATTGAGGTGAAACATAGAATTTCCCAATGAACATGCTATCACTTACTATTGTTTATTGAAATGATTATCTCCTTTGCAGCAAATTGACCTGGAATCTTTGTTAAAACTCAGTTGACATACATCAGTGGGTCTACATGTGGGCTCTATTCTGTATCCTGGAATATTGGTCTATTGACAGGATTAACCTTACACAATATCACATTATTTTCGTTATTATAGCTTTATGTTGTCTTAAAATTATCCTGAATCCTCTAACTTTGCTTTCCATGTTAAAAATTGTTTTATCAATTTCTGGTTCTTTAAATTTCCATATACATTTTATAAGTTTATCAATTTTTATAAAAATATTACTTGCTTAGACATTGATTTTGAATTTCATTGAATTTATATAAATTATGGAGAATTGATACATTAACAATACTAAGTCATCAAATGCATAAACATGGCATATGTCTTTAGATTTTTGAAAACTTATTTCAATATTGATTTTTTAGTGCAAAGTTTTGCACATATTTTGCTTGTTTTTAAGTATTTTATTTTATGTTTCTTATATTTTTATTTTAATTACATTTTAAGTTATTTCTTATAGTGTTATAAAACTTTATGTATTTTGAAACTTTAAGGATATTCTTATGAACATTATGCTTTTTTAATGAGTTGATCTTTTTGTTATTTTATAATAACCAGCATTACCCCTGGTATTGAAGTACACCTTGAGTAACATTGATGTAGCCACTCTGGCACTTTTAGAGTTGACTTTTTATGTTATAGATTATTCTATTTTTTACCTTAATCTGTGCCTTCATATTTAATATTTATTTATTTATTTATTTATTTATTTATTTATTTATTTTTTGAGACGGAGTCTCGCTCTGTCACCCAGGCTGGAGTACAGTGGCCGGATCTCAGCTTGTAGTTGTATCTTACTTTTAAAATCTACTCACAAAATATTATTTAAATGATGTGTTAAGAACATTTAAATTTAACATTAAATTTTCTAACATTTAATATTATCTCTAAATGTAACAAAATTGCATTCAGGCCTACCATCTTACGTATGCTTCCTCTTTGTCCCATCTGTTCCTTTTTTCTCTCTTCTTCTGAATGAATTTAGTCATTTTATTATTTCTTTTATGTTAGCTATACCTTTCTTCTAGTGTTTAAATCAGAGGTTGAAATATGCACTTTTATCTTATCACAGACTGTCTTAAAATAATAACGTATCACCTTATAAAATTCAAGAACTTTCATTTTCTTCATGGGTTTTCCATACAATTATTGTCATATATATTACATTTATGTATTTACAACCCCATATTATTATTGATTGAACAATTCATTAATTTCTAACAATTTCTAAATAAGAGTATAAAAGTTATTTTTATTTCTCAGATATATATTATTTTTAGTGTTCTTTATTCGGAGTTTTCTTCTGGTATTATTGCCCTTCATAGTTCATAATTTTATTTTAATATTTCTGGTAATGCAGTACACATAGTTATGAATTTTGTGGTTTTGTTTCCTGAACATTTCTTCATGTGGTCTACAGTTTATTTTTGTTTTTTTTGTTTTGTTTTGTGGGGTGTGCATGGAGGGATCTAGATCCAAGTTAAAATTACTTTCTATTAACACTTTAATGATATTATTTCCATTGTTTGCCTACTTACATTGTTTATGATAAAATGTCAGCTGTTATTCTTACACTTGTTGCCCTGTAGGAGTCTTTTTAAACATATTGCTGCTTTTAGAATTATTTATTACTGGTTTTCAATAATTTGATTGTTATGTTGCTTTGTGGATATCTTGTTTGCCATACAATGAGCATTGTGTATACATAAATTTGTAGTTTAATTAAATTAGGACACTTGTAAAAAATTAGAAGCAATTTTATTTTCAAATATCTTTTTTTAGCTACACTCAAACATTTATTGAATTGAAATTATGCACATTTGATTTAGTGATATGGTATTACAAAACACCAATACCTTGTTAATTGTTTCAGCCTTTCTTCTTTCCATGCTGTGTTTTTCAAATTTTCTATTGCTATATCTTTAAATTCACTGATCTGTCTTTTGAAAGGTCTAATCTGTTGTTTAGGCCATCCAGTGATTTGTTTTTAAATTTTAGGTAATTTATCTCTACAAGCTCTATATTGTTCTTTCTTATATCTTCCATTTTCTTTTCACTATTGTTATGTGTTCTTTAAAATTTTTTTTAGCAATTTTACATCTGGTTTTTCAGATTTTGTCTGTTAATTCCATAATTTTTAAAATTTGTATAAATTTAAAGGGTACAAGGACGGTTTTGTTACAAAGGTATATTGCATACTGGTAAAGTCTGGGCTTGTGTAATCATCACCCAAATAGTATACACTGTATTTATTATATAAATTCCATTATATTTTTTTACTTTGACATATGTTTCAACAGAGTATTTTGAATTTTGATTTTTTTGATTAATTGTGACTTTTTTTCTTGTTTGCATATCTAGTTCTTTTGTTCAATGCTAGGCACTGTGACAATCATATATGAATTTTCTTTTCATTTATATTAGAATATTTAACTTTAACATGTGGCTTAATTAATTACATATTTATCTGCTCTTTTTAAGATTTGTTTTAAAAGTTTCATTCTTTACTCTAGGATTAATTTAGTTCTCCTATTAAGAGGTAGTTCTAAAAAGAAAACAGAGGTGGTTCTATTGTTTCTACTAAATTCTACAAGTGTTCAAATATGTCAATCCCTGTAGGCTTCTCAGAACATAAATATCTCTCAAACCTGTAATTGCTCTGGGATTTTTAAAATTAATTAATATTTTATGGATTTATTGAAATTGATCCAATGTGCACAAAACTTAGTATTTTGCAAAATCTCAAGGGAATTCCTCTGAAGTTTTTCATAATATTTTTTTTCCATAGCTCACACATCTCTGGTACTCTACTTCTTAAATTACAGCTATGTCACCTTTCAACTTTGATCCTTATCTCTACAACTCAGAATGTTATTTATGTGGGTTTCATCTCTCTGGCCACATTTCATAAAGTGCATTCTGGCAGAAAAGTGGGACAGTCATGGGTTCACCTTGTTTGTTTCCTTTCTTTCAGTAACCACAATCCTGACCTCCTGGTTATCCAGTGTCTTAACTGAGTTTTATTTGTATATTCTTGATTTTTTTTAAATTTTTATTTTTGGAGACAAGGTCTCACCCTGTCACCTAGGCTGCAGTGCAGCAGCCTCCTCTTCCCAGGCTCAAGCAATCCGCCACCTCAGTCTCTCAAGTAGTTTCAGGCATATGCCACCATGCCCAGCTAATTCTTTGGATTATTTGTAAAGACAAGGTGTCACCATGTTGTCCAGACTGATCTTAAACTTCTGGGCTCAAGTGATCTGCTTGCCTTGGCCTCCCAAATTGCTGAGATTACAAGCATGAGCAAAAGGGCCTGGTCTTCTTTTTACATATTTTCATATTTTTACTGATTTTCTTCTTGTTTGTGGCAAGATATATTTATGACCATATTTGTCTTATTGATACCAGCTGTTTAGACTAGAGAACAATATTTTATTATTTAAAAAACAAATATTTTTGTTTGCCTTTTTAAATTGATATATTATTTTAGTGTGTATACATGCAAGATAGAATGATTTGCTTGGTCATCATATATTTATTGAGTGCTAATTATGTACCTCAGGCTCTTCTAAGTCCATTAGATATATCACTAAATAAAACAGGCAAATATTCTTGATATTATTGGGCTTTCTATCAGGAGATACAGACAATCACCATAAGCATGCTGAAATGCAAAGTAAATGCTATGGTGATACTAAAAGTGAAGTTAATTAAGGCAGGTATGGGTGGGAACAGGAAGTTTCAATATTTAATGAAATGAATCACAGTAAACCTCATTGAGAAATCAAAATTTGGGTAAAACTAAAAGAAGATAAGAATTATACTGAGCAGATATCTGCAGGTAAGAAAGATGGGGGAACATATTAGATGTTGCAACTTTAGGAAAGCTCTACGGAGAAACATATATTTGCACATTGGAGTTGAGGGGGCAAGCAAGACTGAAATGGGTTTTATAGAGCATAGGTTGACAAGAAATAAAGAGTAAACACAAATTACTCTTTCAATAAATTTTGTTACAAAGGGAAGGAAAGAAGCAGAAATAATAATCAGGAGGTAATTTTTAAAATATGGTAGTGATAATATGATCATTTTAAGTTAATGGGAAATATAGAAAATGAAAATTTCATGCTTTATGAGTGACAGGGGAGAACTGCTGGAGCAAAGCCTTAAAAAGAGAGAGGGAAATGGATTTAGTGCACAAGTGGAAAGATTTGCTTTTGAAAAGAGCATGGCTCCCTGATTTGAGGTATAAAATACACTTGCTGGAAGCATTATTTGTCATAAATTTAAAGTGAGTTTAATCGGTATGGCTATATATTTTCCAGCTACATTCAGCTGCACAGGTTCAGAAATGGAAGAAGCAAAGCTGGATTTACTGGGATACTGCATTTTACAAGCAAGTTAGATGCAAGAGTCAAGAAAGTAATAATAATAATTGATTCAAAATTCAAATGGTATAAAAATAAAAGATATCAAGAGGATAACATACCATTTAAAGTTAGTAAGGTGTATAGATACCCTTACATGGTTAGGTTATGGTTGAAGGAAGCATAAGAAAGAGGGTGCCTTATGAGGTAAGCTATGGAATAAATTATGAGTGGATTTGAATCAAGTTGAGACTATGAAAGGGTTGCAACTTGGATTTGTTTTTAATGTGTGTGTGTGTGTGTGTGTGTGTGTGTTTTGTCATTACATGGTCTAGCCATGCTCACTGGATGAATGGAAGAGGGAAGATGATGTTGGTACTCAGAAACAATACCGAAAATCAAGGCCTCAGAAATAGCTTCAGAAGCAAAAGGTTTTTTCTGATCTCTGCCCTCCTGTCTTTCAAGGCTTCTCCCCCAGTGCTAATTATAGATATTAAAATCCCCCTTTCCCAAGGCAGGTCATAGAAACCAGAATCCATTTTCCTTAAAGCCAGCCATAAAACCTAAATATATTACTATAACTTTTCCCCACCTTTCTTTGTCAAAACTGGCCATAAAGAAATCATCTGACCTATTTTGAGACAGGTCACAAGACCTCCATTCCAGAGAGGGTCCTGCCCCACACCCAGAAAGAAGGAATGCATGCTCAGGACATTTCCTTATCCATTTTGTCTTTAACCATTTCTAAGACTTTTGTTATACACAGACAATTTTTAAAAGTCTTTTTCTTTTCTTTTTTTATTACTTATTTATTGCTCCTTTTAACATTTGTTTTAGCTTTTGGGGTACATGTGAAGGTTTGTTACATAGATAAACATGTGTAATGGGGCTTTGTTGTACATATTAATTCATCACCCAGGTACTAAGCACAGTACCCAGTAGTTACCTTTTCAGCTCCTCTTCCTTCTCCCACCCTCCCCCATCAAGTAGACCCCAGTGTCAATAGTTTCTTTCTTTGTGTTCATATGTTCTTATCATTTAACCCCACTTATAAGTGTGAACATTCAGTTTTTGGTTTTCTGTCACTGCATTAGTTTGCTAAGAATAATAGCTTGTAGCTCCATTCGTGTTCTTGCAAAAGACCTACTCTTGTTCTTTTATGTGGCTGCATAGTATTCTATGGTGTATATGTATCACATTTTATTTATCCAGCTAGTCACTGATATGCATTTAGGTTGATTCTGTATCTTTGCTGTTGTGAATAGTGCTGCAATGAACATTCACATGTGTGTATCTTTATGGTAGAATGATTTATATTCTTCTGGGCATATACCCAATAATGGGATTGTTGGGTTGAATGATAGTTCTGCTTTCAGCTCTTTGAGGAATCACCGTACTGCTTCCCACAATGGTAGAACGAATTTACACTCCCACCAACAATGTATAAATGTTACCTTTTCTCCACAACCTTGACAGCGTCTATAATTTTTTGACATTTTTGTAATAGCCATTCGGACCAGCGTGAGATGGTACCTGATTGTGGTTTTGATTTGCATTTCTCTAATGATTGGTGATATTGAGGTTTTTTTAATATGTTTTTGGCCTCATGTACATCTTCTTTTGAGAAGTGTCTGTTCATGCACTTTGCCCACTTTTTAATAGATTGGTTTTCTCTTGTCAATTTTTTTACGTTCCTTATAAATTCTGGATATTAGACCTTTGTCAGATGCATAGTTTGCAAATATTTTCTTCTGTTCTGTAGGTTGTCTGTTTACTGTGTTGATATTTTCTTTTACTGTGCAGAGGCTCTTAAGTTTAATAAGATTCCACTTGTCAATTTTTGCTTTTGTTGTGACTGCTTTTTTTGTCTTTGTCTTGAAATCCTTGTTGTTCCTATGTCTGGGATGGAATTGCCTAGGTCATCTTCCAGGTTTTTTAATAGTTTTAGGTTTTACATTTAAGTCTTTAATATATCTTGAGTTGATCTTTGTGTATGGTGTAAAAAAGGGGCTCAGCTTTAATCTTCTGCATATGGCTAGCCGGTTATTCCAGCATCATTTATTAATAGTGTTTTCCCCATTGCTTGTTTTTCTCAGCTTTTTTGAAGATCAGATGGTCATAGAAGTGCAGCTTTATTTCTGGGCTCTCTAGTCTGTTCCATTGGTCTATATGCCTTACACAGACAATTATTGCTTTACTTTGATACTTCTCACAAAGTAGTTTATAATCAGCTACAGTCCAAATTTACTTCTTTAAGGAAATTAGTGAAAAGAACTCTGACAAATACTCTCAAATACAGGTTAATGATAACTTTGAGATCATATCATTGGAATGGGTAAAACCTTCAAGTATTCTAAGTAAAAAACTAATGTGTTCCTAAAGGTTGCCAATCCAAGATCACACAGAACAGGAGTTTATGATATGGGACTGAACTACCAGAATATTAAAATGATTTTTATGATGATCTTTTTGTTTAAAGCATTGATGATTATTTTTATATTCTGTTTTTCAGAGTCAAGAAAGCATTTTTCTTTTAGACTATTTGTAGTTTACAAAAATTGGGTAAAATATACTTTTGTGAGCAAACTGAAACATTTATATTCTTCTCTATCCAATTTCTCCATAATTTGGAAATTATTCAGGATAAATCTTAATTTATGACAATATTATTATTTGCATAAATTCAATTAGTATCTGCTTTTATTTGTAACAGGACAAAATTGGAGATACTGGTTATTTTATCAAGGTTTTGATTGGAATGGCATATTTTCAGATATGGCCAGATTGGCTTGAAAACTTATGGTTAACTTTATATAGCAAATGAAATCCCCTCATAAAGATTGTCCTTATACCTTTCCTTCATGGTTCCTTCACAAGGTTCTTGACCTGATATAAGTAAAGAATGTCACTTCCTGGCATACACAGGAACCTCAAGATATTTTTGAACCTTGAGAAGAGAGGAATTAATCCAATTTGTATTATAAGGATAGTTTAATTACAAATCCTTGGCTTGGCTTCTTAGCCTTGAGGCTTTTAAAAGTCTAATATGAGATTCCTTATAAAGAAGTTCCAAGAAAGCAAACTTAAAAAGAGCTTATATAGCAAGTCACTACTCTTGTTGTACTTTATGCAAATAATCACACCAAGTACAATGAAACTAAAAGTATTTTACATATAAATTTGTTCAATTGTGTTTTGCCTTTGGTAGAATCGGGTATTGGAGGAAAAAATGTGTTTCAAAAGAAAATGATATTTCACCTTGCCCATTGTTTTTGATTTTTTATTATTTTCTCACAATTTAGACAGAATCCTTAATTATTTCCTGACTACAAGTCTCTAAATGAATGCTTTCATTTTTTAAAAAAATCTTTATTAGAATAACTGAAATTAAAACTGCTTTTCCCAGAAGTTCTACAAGCTAAAGCTAGATAACTTAGTATAAACTTTGGGGAAAAAAACATCATTACAGCAACCTTATGTATAACTGTTTACCTGGTCTGGCCTACTCTCAGGACTGATAGACTGGTTCAGTGGCTTATAAGACAACCCACTTATCCAGTTTCTGGACTATAAAATTTCTTGGAAAAATTTCAGACTGGGGAATGTTGGGACTCAGAAAACAATATCCAAATATCAAAGCCTCAGAAGTAGCTTCAGAAGTCAAAGTTTTTCTCTGACCTTTACCTGCCCTCCTCTCTCTCAGTCCCATTCTCCCGCAATGTAAATCATAGAAACTAGAATCCCCCATTCCCAAGGCAAGTCACAGAAACTTAACCTATTTTTCCTAAAGTCAACCCATGAAACCTAAAGATATTGCTCTAACTTTCCTATACCTTTCTTTGCTAAAACAGTCTATAAAGAAATTATCTGGCCTACCTTGCTTGGCTGTAGGTCATAAGACCCCTATGTCAGACTGGGTTCTGCCCCATACTCAGAAAGAAAAAATATATGCTCAGAGAGGGCCAAGAAAAATCTAGGCAGACAGAGCTTTCTGGGTTTTCTCACTCAATCTATCACCATTAGGTTATACACTTTTTGTCCAATCATATTTCTATATAGCTGTTTATACTTTGTTGAACCTAAACATAAAAATGGGCAATTTTCTCTGTATCTTTGGGTCTTCATTTTGAAGGCTTTCATGCCACATAGAACTATGATCAAATACAGCTGTATGCCTTTTTCACCTATTAATCTACCTCTTGTTAGTAAATTTCGGTGAACATGCAGAGGGCAAAAGAAAGATTTTCTTTCTCCATGACACTGGCAAAAACAAAAGTTATTTTGAGAACAGTTTATAAATTAAGAGGTCAGAATAATGGACAAATCTTGAATGTGTATATTAAAATATTAAGAGTTATGTTAGTTGCAGTGTTGAAGAGAGTGTCAGTAATCCAGGACAAATATATAACTGTTTCTTTCAAAAATGAGCATTATTAGAGAGTAGCAGGGGAGAAAGACATGGAATCTGCAGTAAAGTGTAGAACATCTACCTCTAGTCCCAGTAATATATACAGTGTGGGCGGTAAAAATCACCAGTTGAGAGGATTGTAGAAGAAAACCTTTTATAAGGTGAGTCGGGTTTAGAGCAATAAGGTGAAAAGAAATTTCAAGATAAGGTTGAGATTACAGGGAATTTTTGCAAGTGATAGACCATGAATTAGAGTTTCTAGAGTTAAACAGGAGTGGGAGAATGGGATAGGTTAAGGAATACACAGAGTCTTACAAAATTGCAGTGTAGAAGATGAGGGAATACATGAATGTTTCCATTTTGCTTGTGAATTTTGTCTTAGATGACCTAAAACAGTGAGAATTATATGATTAATACCTGTGGAGGCAATGAAGAACCTGATGGACAGGCTATAAGTATTAGGAGTTTTCTTACCAGTGGTGATATGGGCAGAAAACATGAGGGAGGTGAGTCTCTGAGATTGTGTCTAGATCTTTTCTTGACCCTTGTAATAGTGGTGAATGTTCTGTGGGTCATGTAGTTTAGACCAAGTGTATTCATTATCTCTAGATCTCTCTTGTCAGAAAATTAATCTCATTCCCAGTATTGGTTAAATATTTATTCTCTCTGGTGGACGATCCAGAAGACTTCTGGGAAAGCCTGAGTGAATCAGACACAATATTTGGTGTTCTAGTTCTGCTATTTTCTAGGTGGATAAGTTGGCAAGTTACTTAGTGCCTTTGAAATACACTTCCTTAACTACTGAAGAAATGGAAGTAATAATATTTATCTCCCCAGAAATGCTATGAATGGTATTACTTTCTATGGTGTCTGACATATTAGTTGTAAATTCAAATTACATTTCATTTTTGTTCAATCCAGCTGTAGATTGTGGGATTGCCTGTAGGAAGTCCTCAATTTTTTAGCAGTAAATCTGGATGTCTTCAAGGGAAAATTTCAGTGTTCGATGCATTGGACTTATGTCCTTGATCTGAAAGAATTTTGAAAGTGCTGTTGCCCAATAGCCAGTATAAGATACTAGCTCTTATAGCATTCAATTTTGAGCATCACTTCCTAGCAGTGAGCCCTCCAAGAAAACACATCTCCAAGATAAAATGCAAAGAATTAAATATGTGTAATTGTTAAATAACATGCAAAATACAGCTGTGTGATATTTTTGACTTCAGTTTAATGTATATTCATTCCTTAGTATGTTAAATAAATTAATAATTTTTGAGTCAATATTTACTGGATATGTATTACAAATCTGTATTAAGCCATTAAAGCACAAAAATATTAATACTGTGTACTCTCCACCCTTGAAGAATTAATAGTTTGTTTTTCCAGATGAGATTCAACAATAGCTTCAGCCATTTCATGAGATCATTCCTAGAACATGTTCAAAAGGCCATGCTATCACAATATAAAAGTCTGCAATCTCTTACTTTGCAAAGGTAAAAGGATGTGCATTTAAATTGTTCATATATGAGGGCAAAGTGAATAGAATGGCTTGGCCTGTCTCCTCCTTTGTTCTTAAAATGATAATTCTCTTAATGTAGTCTAGGACATTTGTTGGTCTGGGAGAATATATAACCATGCCTAACCACTGAGTGTACTCTTGCCTAAAATCCCAAAGGTGATTTTTTTTTCTTTTATTTTTACACATGCTGATGCTAAGCAACTTTTCCCCATTTTCTTGTGCAGTTGGATTTCAGTACATTGAGTTCTACCACAGTTTCATTCTTAGAGTTAAAACTAAATAAATTACTGAATAAAAGATTTTAAAATATATTTTTATATGAGACATGCAAATGAATTAATACTCACAGAAAAGAATAACATTGACACTGCTATCAAAGAGAAGTCAACTCTTTACATACGTGTATAACCAATACAAATAAGGGCATGTGATCTTGAAGACAGGTACATACTAATGTGTTTTTTCCTGAACTTTTATGAACTGGGTTGCTTTTACTATTTGAACAAGCTTTAACTTGGTTTTTGTGATATTTTAGGTGAAAGAACAGTCTTTCTGAGATGCATGCTGGGTAATTGCTTTTTTAAACGATATGTATTAGGTTGGAACAAAAGTAATTGAGGTTTTTGCCTTGAAAGTTATGACAATAATGCTAGGTTATCCCTACATATTCTAATCCATTGGTTAAAATGACAGTCACATAAAACCAACATTGAATTGTATAAGGCAAATTGCAAACCCTCCAGTTAACACATTTCACTTGATATATCTTTGATTAATCTTAGTATATAGAATTATGTCAATTTATCAGGCAAAACATTGGGTATAGGTTTAAAAGAATAAAACTTCAAGGGCTTTCTAAAAATACAGTACACTTGTTCTTCTTTCTGCTCATTTAAAACATGGGTTTTAATGTAAAATTATATAGAGATAATGTAAATAAAGAGACACTGGAAACAAAAACTAGACAATAAGTGCATCTTGAATTTTCATTTTGAAAAATATGAACTTTTCCTACATTTAACATATTTGTTAAAATGAGCAAACGGACAAGTCTGGACTTCCAGACTTTTAGTTTTCTGTAAGATTTCCTCTGTGTGTGTGTGTGTGTGTGTATTTCAGTGTATCAATAAAATTAAACTTATTGAATTTTTTACTGCGTATTTTATTCTATGCAGCATTTATATCCTTTAATATATCTTAGAGAATATGTGCTGCATATACATTCTCAGTGACTGTGTCTACGTGGAATAAATGTATCTACAAACTTGACTTAAACTTTTGAGAGATGTTAATATCAACGTTTGAACATTTTCACCCATCAATTAAATATATTATATAATAAGGAAACTATTAAATGTATAAACATTTCAGATTGCCAATAAACCCTGTAGGTATCTGTATGTATCATTATCCTATAACTCCTTGCTCCTTTTTTCCCCTGAGTTTGTGTTGGCAGATTTTTATATTAGATCTACTGATTTTTCCATAAGGGCCCCATCTCATTGTATGTTTGACCCAATCCAGTTTGAAGCATAATATGTTTATTTCACTTAATTTACTTTTGCTTCTCACCCTTTCAGTCTCATTACAATCAGCCAATCAGTACAGGTGATGCCATTATTTGTTCTAATACTCCAAATATTGATTCTCTGAGTTCCTCGCTGCTTGCATTCAAAACCTTAGCTTTTTGAGAGAATCAAAACATGTCTCAGAAATGAAAGTGAAGGGGTCTGCTCCTATACTTACCACTCCAATGAATGTTGCACCTTGGATTCCCAGGAAATGCACCAAAAATGATACTGCTCTGATGACTGGAGAAACAACAGGGTTCTTTGTCTTGCAGTAATTAGGTAAAAGACAAGGACACACATAGAGTGGTTTTAAGGAGCAGAGAGTTTAATAAGCAAGAAAGAAGAAAAAAATCTCCCCCGTACAGAGACAGAGAGAGGGGGTTCCAAGCAGGGAGAAAAACCTCGTGTGCAGTGCAAGACAGTCAGTTATACTATGAAGATGGAGGAGGCAGTGTCTGATTTGCATAGAGCCCAGGTAATTGGTTTGACCAGGTGTGCCATTTGTGTAGCCAGTGAAAAAAGTAGTTCTCCCACCCTAGCATTCTGGAGGTGGTCATGACACCTGACACATGTGGTGACAAGAAGAGGGTGGGAACTGCTATTTTGGGTGGACTGGTTTCTAATCTCTGGCATTTCCATATCAATGCTTGCCAGCCTGGCTTTTCAAGTCACTTCTCTGTTAATAAAGAAATGTTTGGGGAGCTGCTTTTATTGAAAGAAAAAAAAAAAAAACTTTACCAAAGACACTTTACCTTTTCTATCTGCCTAAAATAATTTTTTAATAACTCCTCTAATAAAAGTATCTGTGAGACTAATAATTGCATGGGTATTCCATTCATATACTTTAATACACTTGTCATCCAAAACACTAGCACGATGACTAATTAGTAGAAAGGAGAACTTTATTCATGATATTGGTTTGCAAACTGGGAAGAGAAAGTATCTGGGATGGGAGAAATGTGCTCTCTCTTTGAGAAGGGAAGGGGAAGGTTTGGTTTTTATGCCTTAGAAGGTCTACATACCCAATATATTCATACGTATTCAGCAGCTTGCAGAAAAGTTATACGTATTTTTGAGGGGAGTTGAGAGAATGCACAATATATGCACATATATGTAAGGTACATCCCATGTTCACTTTGGGGTGGGGCTTCAGCATTAAAACATGGTGGAATTTGGCTCTTTACTTCAAAAGGTGAACTATAGAACAAAAAGACATTTTGTGTGCAGCCTGCACAAGCTGCTTGAAACTGGCTTAAGTTCTGCAATTACTTATCAGAAAGAAAAGTTTGTAAGGTCAATTATCTGTTGAATCAGAGTTGCAGTTGTCAGGCTTGTAAATCAGAGTTGGGAAAGCTCTAACAGCTTCTGTGGCTAGGGAGCTTAGCAAGTGCTGTTTTTGTTTTGTTTTTGTTTGTTTGTTTTTGTGCCATTGCAATTTAGAAATTTATTTTGCCAGCAGGGCCCTGAACTCTCCATCTATAAGTAAGTTTATTTCTTTAAACTTATGGTCTGTCTTACTTGATATAGGGGTAACTACTGAGGTTTCTCAGATCATACGGTAGGGCTTTTTGTTTGTTTGTGTATGTGTATGGTGTTTTAAAATTTGTTCCCATGTTCTTCATCTCATAGCCACTTATTGTATTTTCCTACAAATACTGTTTATAGGAATTGTTTACAATTATATATAACACAAAATTATGAGGTAATACTCTCAGGAATAATGACTTAATGCATATTAATTTTTTTTTAGTTTCCTGTTTTTCACTACTGTTTTTCAGGATAATATGTCTTTTCCAGACAGCATTTTGTTGTTGAAAATAAAATACTATCACTGAAACAGTAGCTTGTAGCAGCACAACTTGAATCTTTGCCTCGATCTTCATATAGCCTTCTTTCCTGAGTCTCTTTGTGTCAAATCTCTTTCACGCTTTTGTGAGAGATTTTATGTCAAATCTCTCTCACCACTCATTAGAGGTTGCTAGTGCTTCTTCCAGCCAAGAGGTCGAAGGGGTTCTGGAAACTTTGGTGGTGATCATGCAGGTGGTTTTGGTGGGAAATACAGCATTTACCATGGAGGAAACTTTAGTGGTCATGGTGGCTTTGGTGGCAGCCGTGGTGGTTGTGGTGGATATTGTGGCAGTGGGGATGGCTATAATGGATTTGGTAATGATGGAAACGATTTTTGAGGTGGTGGAAGCTACAGTGATTTTGGCAGTTACAACAGTCTTCAAATTTTGGATCCATGAAGGAAGGAAACTTTGGAGGCAGAAGCTGTGGCCTCTATGGTGGTGGAGGCCAATATTTGGCCAAACCATGAAACCAAGGTGCTTATGGTGGTTCTAGTAGCAGTGGTAGCTATGGCAGTTGCAGAAGATTTTAACTAGGAACAAAGCTTAGCAGGAGAGGACAGCCAGAGAAGTGACAGGGAAGCTACAGATTACAACAGATTTGTGAACTCAGCCAAACACCGTGGTGGCAGGGCCTAGCTACTACAAAGAAGATATGTTTTAGACAAATACTCATGCATATGGGCAAAAAACTCAAGGGCTGTATTTGTGAATAATTGTATAACAGGTTATTTTAGTTTCTGTTCTGTGGAAAGTGTAAAGCATTCCAACAAAGGGTTTTAATGTAGATCTTTTTTTTTTTTTAATTGCACCCATGCTATTGATTGCTAAACGTAATAGTCTGATTGTGATGCTGAATAAATATCTTAAAAAAAAAAGAATTAGGGTCCCCCCAAATCCAAAATGATATCATCATGAGATCCTTAACTTAGACACATCTGCAAAGATTATATTTCCAAATGAGGAATTAATAGGTATCTGGGCTTGTTACTGGTGGCAGGTATTCAGCGGCAAATCTGTACTTGTCTGCAGCAACCTCAGTTCTTGCCTCCTCAAAAGAAATAATTCAACTAAGGGGCATAAGGCAGAAAAAGAGACTGAGGCAGCTTTTAGTGCAGAAATGAACATTTATTAAAAAACTTGAGGCCGGGCGCGGTGGCTCAAGCCTGTAATCCCAGCACTTTGGGAGGCCGAGCCGGGTGGATCACGAGGTCAGGAGATCAAGACCATCCTGGCTAACACAGTGAAACCCCGTGTCTACTGAAAAATACAAAAAACTAGCCGGGCGTGGTGGCGAGCGCCTGTAGTCCCAGCTACTCGGGAGGCTGAGGCGGGAGAATGGCGTAAACCCGGGAGGTGGAGCTTGCAGTGAGCTGAGATCCGGCCACTGCACTACAGCCTGGGTGACAGAGCGAGACTCCCTCTCAAAAAAAAAAAAAAAAAAAAAAAAAAAAAAAAAAAAATGAAAGCCGGAACAAAGGAAGGACAGTACATTTGGAAGAGGTCCAAGCGGGCAACTCGAAGGACAACTGTCAGGTTTTGAGGCAAAAGAATAGGGTCTGAAGGCAGGAAGTCTAAGGCCGATTCACGCTGACTTCCTAGAACTAAATCAAAAGGAAAACCCCAGCTTTCTATGCCCAAGTTACAAAGGGATCAGAGGCTGCTCCCTTTGCAACCAGTCCCCCACCAACATTCTGCATCACAGGTGACAAATGGAAAGTACCTCTGATTGGCCCCTTACACAACCAGTCAGACTGGTCGTGGGCCTAGTCTTCATCTGCATAGGGGAATAACTTTGGAACTTCACTCCATCCTCTGACTGGTTGCCCTTTGGTCACCTGCCACTTCTTCATTTACATAGGGTGTATATCAAGTAACCGATGGGAAACCTCTATAGGGTATTTAAAAACCAGAAAATTCTGTAAACAGGGCTCTTGAATTACTTGCTTGAGCCTGCTCCCACTCTGTACAGTGCATTTCATTTCAATAAATCTGTCCTTTTATTGCTTCATTCTTTCATTGCTTTGTTTGTGTGTTTTGTCCAATGATTTGCTCAAAATGCCAAGAACTTGGACAACTTATATTCAAGACTTTCCACTGGTAACAGTTTGACCTTTTGACTTGGGGGTTTATATGCTGACATATTTCCAGAGTCTTGCATCCCTTCTCCCATGGTTCTTCCCTTGGGGTGGGTTGTTCACATGTGTATTGCTAGCCCTTGGGAGGGGAGTATGTGTTTACTGAGTTGTAAACTCTTCCCTTCATTGGTGGAATTCCCCCGAAAGGTCACATGCCAGTTAATCTCTGTCATTTTGCCTCCTAGTGCCCATGTGTGAGCCTGGTGACCCAACTCCTGGGATCTAATCAGAAAGCTAATGATCAATGATTTACAGTTTCTCCCACCTGTAGGGAGACTGCCTTTCCCTGGAGTAGGCTGCAACCAATTATTTTAGAGACAGTTAACAGCTGACTGACCATCACCGGATAGTGGCCTGATATTCCTGGTTGGGAGGTGCCCTCTCCTATCCTGCTTATGTCTGCCTGACTACCTACTACAACAGGCTTATGCTTTAGGCATATTATTTTTTTGGTGGGGACGGGGCACCATTCAATCCACTGCAGGAATATTAAAGCAAACCAGAATATCTCACCCTGAAATATGGCTGAACTAAGGAAGTAAACTTAAAGACTATCTGACCCCACTGCCTACCTTCTCTTTCTCAATGCTTGCAAAGTACAGAATGAGAGCTGTGTTCTGAAGTTTCCTTATTCACCTAGAAACCAGACTCCTCAAAGAGGAACACAATTGCCTTCCTATCTCCTTCCTAAAATCTCATTATCTATCACAGAAAAGAAGACTGAGAAATGTAACCATATCTGGATGTTCTTTTTCACAAGATAATGCCTGCCTCTCAGCCTCATTCAAATTTCACAGCGAATCATTTACAAGTTAATTTCTGTCTCCCAGGTCCATCCATTTTTTCTTAATAATCATTTACTTCTCCTCAAAAGAACTGTCTACATTGCCAATTTCCCCACCTCTCCTAAGAAGATATATATGCTTCCTTATCCCATTGGGTCATTGGGTAATCACTCTCCTGCAATTTCCTCATTCTATTCTAAAATAAATGTTGTATGTCTTTTCTTCTATTACTCTGTCTTTCATCAGTTGGTTTCAGTGAAACTATGAGGGTGAAAGGGAAGTTTTCCCTTGGCCCTTATAGTATTCTAATTTTCTTTCTGAAATATTAATAGAAAATCTAGAGTTAAAGGAGAAACCAGGTTAAAATTTTGAGCTATGGTGTTCCAAATAGATGTGAGAGAAAAAACACTGATTGTTTTTTATAGATAGTATACAAATATAAAACAAAACAAACCAAAACAACTGGATTCCAGCTGTCCTAGAAGACACCCATAGTCAGGAAAAAGATGAATATCTTTTTCACTGATTCAATTTAGTCCGCTAGTTTCTAGTTCCTTCCTTCCTTCCTTCTTTTCTCTCTCTGTTCTTCCTTCCTTCTCTCTCTCCTCTCCCTCATAACATCTCCTTGTTTCTTTCTGCTGCCTTGCTGATTTACTCCATTTCTCTCCCTCTTTCATTCTTCTTTTTAACCTTATACAAGCGGCATTCTGTGATGTATCCCTAGTGTCCCATATTAAGTACAATGAAGCCCATTTATGCGCTTCTCTATTCTGTATTAATTATATGCCCATAGTGCACTCATTCTCCTAGATCTTCAATGTTATATTCCTTCCTACAATCTTTAAGTCTTGCAATATTAATTTCTCTTTACTGTTTTTCAACCTTATCTTCCTTAATAGACATTTTTCTACCCTTTTTCTAGTCTTGCCCATCTTAAAAGTGGATTCCACAGTCAGAAATTTCTGTTTTCCTTTAGAAATAACATTCTTAAAAATAGTTTACACATCATTTTTCTAATTCTATACCTCCTAATCATGCAGCATTTTATTGCAGTTTGAGTTATTATTTTCTCTACTCTGTAAAACAACAATTACTAAAGTCACCATCAATATGTTACTTAATCCAATAAGTATTTTCCAGTCATCATCTTACTGAATGTCATGACATCATCAAAAAGTTTTAGTCAATATTTTTTAAACACTCATCCCTCAGTTTCCATGGTACTACGATAAACAAACTGATGCTATTTCTCTAATTTTATTGTATTCACCTTTGCTGTCCTTTCCCCTTCTCCTAACTGATGAAATATTGGAATTCATCTAGGCTTGGTACTAGGTACTCTACTCTTTGTCCTATGTTCTCCTTATAAGCAATGCTTTCAACTCTTTTGGGCTTGTATGTTGTTTTTACACCAAGTATGATATCAATTGTTTTCATCTTAGTCTCCTACACTCTGTATATAAAACTTTTATCTTTTAATCTCTACTGGAACATTGAGTTCATGATATTTTCCACATCTTTTTTTCATTTTCTATCTTCTTCCATTGCAGTAAATGGCACTGCCATTTACCCAGTTATTCATACCAGAAGCATTAGAGTCATGTTTGAAATCTTCCTTTCACTGATGACATTTAGCTAACTACCAAGTCTTGCCATTTCTTATTCTGAAATATATTCTAGGACCATTCAAATTACTCCACTACTCATGACAATGGAGCTTTGCCCCAGCTATTATCTCCTCTTACCAGCATGCTGCGATTGCTTAGTAAAAGCTCTCTCAAGCACTTTTACACTATAAAAATAACTTTTTAATCATATATGCTGGATTTGTCATTTCTAGGCTCAAATACTTTGGTTACTTTTTCTTTCTTTAGCATAAATTTAAAAATCCCTAACATGACCTGTAAGGTCCTGCATAGTGCTGAGGTTTAACAGCCTTTTTTTTTTTTAAGCATCATCTCACCTTTCTACCCCTTTGTTTAGTATATGTTTTTGTTCTCTCTGGTACATTGTTTCACCATTCCCTCTTTTGCAGTTAACATTCCCTTTATCTCATTCCTGTCTTAAATGTCCACATTAAAAAGCTATCTCTGAACATCTTTTGCCCCACTTTTTTTCACACCTACCTAGCCTAGCTTATTCTTTTTTATATACTCTTGTAGCATCTTATATGTTACAGTCATAGCTTATATGATTTGGATGTTTTGTCCTCTCCAAATCTTATATAAAAACATGACCTCCAATGTTGGAGGTGGGCCTAGTGTGAAGTGTCTGAGTCACGGAGGCAAATCCCGTATAAATGTCTTGGTGCTGCTCTCACGATACCGATGAGTTCTCACTCTTAGTCTGCACAAGATCTGGTTGTTTAAAAGAATTTGGCACTTCCTCCTTCTTTCTTGCCTCCCTTGCTTGCCATGTGATATGCAGGCTTTCCTTTGCCTTCTGCTATGATTATAAACTTCATGAGGCTCTTACCAGAAGCAGATGCCAGCAATATCCTTCATGTACAACCGACAGAACCATGAGCCAAAATAAAAACCTCTTCTCTTTATAAGCTATGCAACCTCAGGTATCTCTTTATAGCAACACAAAAAGGGAGTCACAAAATAACTCTTATGAAAATTATTAGGTGATTATTTATTTAATGCTGTGTTCTATACTACATCATAACTTAGTAAAGAACAAGATCACACTTGTGTAGCTCACTCCTATGTACCCAGAGCCTAAATAGTGCTTAGCATTTGTTCCTCATTCACCATATATTTATTTATAGTCCCTCTTTCAAAATCATCAGGTACAAATAATATTTTCTCAACAAATATTGACAAAATTATGTTTATCTAAATGAATGCATAAATTCAAATAATACTATACCAACAACTGAAACCCCTAATAAATTTGAGACTCAGTTTGTGTCATTCTAGAGTTTACACTTTAAATGAAATGTAAATATGCACAGAATATATTTGGGAATCAATTACACCACAATAAACCAACGAGTGAAATATACAATGCAAACTATATTCCTTTATTACTTAGGGTTTTTCAGAAAAAACAAACGATTAGGAAATGTATAACAACATTTACTGAAAGGAAGTGGCTCACATGATGATGAAGGAGGCTGAGAAGTTCCACGATCTGCCATCTGCAAGCTGAAGGAACAGGAAGTTCTGTAGTATAATTCAAAGGCCTGAGAGCTAGAAGGTCAATGGTCGATTTCATCCAGTCTGAGTCTGATGTCCTGAGAACCAAGGTTGCTTTGTCAGAAGAAAGTTAATATCCCAGCTCAAGCAGTCAGCAGAGAGGAGAGAATTCAACCTTCCTCTACACATTTGTTTTATTTGGCCCCTCAGGGATTAGATAATGTCCACCCACACTGGGGAGGGCTATTTACTTTACTCAGTCCATCAATTGAATGTTAATCTCTTCGAGAAACACCCTTATAGACACATTTAGAAATAATGTTTAACCAACTGTCTAGACTTCGGCAACCCAATGAAGTTGATACATAAAATTAAGCATCATATATATCTATGATGAAATGAGAAGAGTAACCATTTCTTGCAACTCAGCTCACTCCAAGAAACTTACCACATGACACAAACAAACAACCAATCTATAAAAGATAATTTATATGTATTTTTTCAGATTTTGACTCCACAGTAGGCCAGTTTTATATGTTGATAACACTGCTAAATTTTGCATCTGCTTATGTAAGGTTCTCTGTACCTTTTTATACACATAACATTTATTACTCTTAGGCACACAAATAATATCATAGCAATAATAGTAGGCTCATTCAACTGGTTAGTACATTACACTGAAAAATCTATACACGAAGATTTGACCCCTTAAGCAAATCAGGTGGAGCCACTTTAATTCATCACCACAAACTGAGTATCTAAAATGGTTCAGTTTATTTTAGAATTCATGCCAGAGGTAACAACAGAGACTTGTGGCTCCAGCAACATAATTTTTCTTTAATGCAATTATTATACAACACAGGATTCAGAAGTGAGCAAGGACAAATTATCAGTGAAAACCCACTATAAGTATGCATAATATCTCAAGATGAAAATTATTTTAAGCAGATAGTTTGATGTAGAAAATGATATTATAAGAATACTGCTCTTAAGAAGTATATGGGATTCAAAATATGCCAAATTTGCCAGTGATTAAAAGGATATTTTTAGTAGTAATTAGAGACCAGGTAATTCCCAACTCAATTAATTAATAGTTTAAAAAAATCCATGAGTAATTCTACCTCATAGTTGAAATTACTGACTGTGAATAAGCAAGATGTGTGCAAGTGTGTATGTGTGCATGGGAGCGTTATTTGACTAATTCAAATACAACTCTGAAAATAGCATATAAGGAGTTAGCTCACATGATTATGGTGGCTGAGAAGTCCCATTAACTGCTCTAAAGAGCGATTCAATTCAATCAGTTGAGATAATTTCATATAGTACACAAAATGAAAGATAACCTTTGAAACATTTCTGTACACACAAATATACATTATTTTGACTTTATTCCTTACAGGGAGCTACACTTCCAATATGGTCATCAATAGCTATAGTCCACAGGTAGATGTTCAGGGTTCAATTCAAATCAGAAAAATAAATAAAATTAAAAATTAGTTTCTTAGTCTCACTAGTCACATTTCAAGTACTCAATAGCTACATGTGACTAGAAGCTATAGTATCAGACAATGCCTTTACAAAACGTTTCCATTTTCACTGAAGTTTCTGTTAGACAGTACTGCTCCAGAGATGATCTATGCAGGACAGTTGCATCAATTACACCTAATTCTCAGTCTTTTTATATCAACAACTTTGATTTATATAAAGTTCTTGGGGCCTTGACAAGATTCCACAAAGTAGAAGACTACACATGTAGTTTGTATGTTTTCCTACACACATTTAAACACAACGTAATAATATAGGAAAACAACAATTTACATTCCCCAAATGATGTCATTTTCACCTAGTAATAGATTTTAAGCTATAAATTAAAAGTCAGTTTCTGAAAAAGCAGTGCCTGTGATTTATTTTGAATTTATCATCCTTCCAAGTTTCATACTTTTTTTGATTCTTGAAATCATTTTTAAAAAGCAACCTTTTCATCTAATTTTTCTTATTAATTTTCAGCAAGGAAATGCTGAAGTTTGAATTCTTAAGGTTTCACTACTTGTTGTTATATTCTTTATCTGCTTAATGCATGCAATGCTGGAACAGCTTTGGACTTATAGCTCACCTACCATAAAGTTTTATGTATTTGACTAATTTTTGTTCAATTATTATCCAAGATATACAAGGGGTTATACTAAAGGAACTTAAAATATTAGAAACAGCATAGATACATTGATGTACTTCATAACATGTTTGTGGTCATTCTAAAGTGTAACACTCCTAAAACAGTGGCAACACTCAATAAATGAGGCAACACACAATATAAAGGAATGAATAGATTACAGAGTTTTGACTCTACAGTTAATAGACTAATTTCATATTTTTAAATATATTGCTAAAGCAATGGAAGAATACATATATATTTTTCAGGAGTCTGACAGATTTTTGAAAAAGAAAAAGGGAAATAATTAATATGAAATGCATAAGGCAGAGACCTACCTGATTTTACTCCTAGAAAATATACTAAGAAGCTAATGTAAGAAAAGAGACCTATGATACAGGTATTTACAGTAATACTTTTAAGAGCAAAAATATGAAAGTAATTTAAACCTGCAAAAATATTAGTTAATAGTATCTCAAACGAATAAGATCAGTAATATTATTAACAATCTATGGAAATTCAGAAATGTATTTATGAAGAGATTAGATAACAAAACTTTCCATGTAACTGCAATATATGAACTTAAGTATAAACGGAGTTTTTGGCTTGATTGGCTAACGTAATAACAACACTGTTCAAGAGATACCTGCATCTTAATTAGAATTAGTCCCTAACAACCAGGGACTTGTGATTTTGAAATGTATTCTTAATGTTCTGTGCTCTGCTTAAAAAAGTCATGACAAATGTCCAAATCACAAGAAAGCACTGGGATTTAGACTTTAACAACGGTTCTTAATGCTTGCTCACTGCACCCATGCCCAATCCACCTACATTTCCTCAGGAATGGATATCCTCTAACCAGGACTTGTTGAAATCTTAGATGCTTGAAAGCACACCTAATTCTACCCTCTTGTTTGCCATTTCTTGAAATTCACTAGCATAGAAACAAAGGGATGCATAAACATATATTTAGCAGATTTTAGGATTATTAGTGATAAAATTATCTGAATACACGTTTATTGGGTTCTGACATACTTGTGAGGTCATTTGTATCAGATTTTTAAAAGAGAGCCATGATTATTTGGAATATTTAAGTTAATACATGGGATGATGGTGCGTCCGAAATTGTTGGGTTCTTGGTCTCACCGACTTCAAGAATGAAGACAGGGACCCTTGCAGTGAGTGTTACAGTTCTTAAAGATAGGGTGTCTGGAGTTTGTTCCTTCAGACGTTCTGATGTGTCTGGAGCTTCTTCCTTCAGATGGGTTCGTGGTCTCGTGGTCACAAGTGAAGCTGCACACCTTCCCCTTGACTGTTACAGCTCATAAAGGCAGAGTGGACCCAAAGAATTAGCAGCAGCAAGACGTATTGCAAAGAGCAAAAGAACAAACCTTCCACAACGTCGAAGGGACCAACCAGGTTGCCCTCTGCTGGCTCGGCAGCCTGCTTTTATTCCCTTATCTGGCCCCACCCATATCCTGCTGATTGGTCCACTTTACAGAGAGCTGATTGGTCGTTTTGACAGAGTGCTGATTGGTACGTTTACAATCCTTGAGCTAGACACATAGTCACATAGTGCTAGTTAGCTAGATACAGAGTTAGCTAGATACAGAGTACCAATTGGTGCCTTTACAAACCTTGAGCTAGACACAGAGTAATGATTGGTGTATTTATAAACCTTGAGCTAGACACAGAGTGCTGATTGGTGCATTTACGATCCTTCGGCTAGATATAAAAGTTCTCCAAGTCCCCATCCACTTCAGGAGCCCAGCTGGCTTCACCCAGTGCATCCAGCACCAGGGCTGCAGGGTATCTGCCCGCCAGTCCCGAGCCGCGCCTGCACTCCTCAGCCCTTGGGCTGTCTATGGGACCCGGCGCTGCGGAGCAGGGGGCGGCACCCGTCGGGGAGGCTCAGGCCACGCAGGAGCCCACCGCAGGGCGAGGAGCTCAGATACGGCGGGCTGCAGGTCCCCAGTCCTGCCCGGCAGGGAGGCAGCCAAACCCGGCACATCCGCCTGCACCTGCTGGCCCGGGTGCTAAGCCCCACACTGCCCTGGGCCAGCACCGCCGGCGGGCAGCTCCGTGTGCCGGGCCCGCCGGGCCGCGCCTGCCAGAACTCACACCGGCAGGCGAGCGCAGCGCAGCCCCGGCTCCTGCCCACGCCAATCCCTCCACACCTCCCGCAAGCAGAGGGAGGGGGCTCCGGCCTCAGCCAGCCCGGAGAGGGGTTCCCACGGTGCCATGGCAGGCTGAAGGGCCCCTCAAGCGCCGCTAGAGTGGACCCTGAGGCCAAGGAGGCACTGAGAGTGAGAGCTGTTAGGACTTTGTCACCTATCAATGGTAGAGAGCTGAGTGTGTGCAGGTTAACACACTCTCTGGTGAAGTGGTAATGGGAGGCGCCACAGGAGGAGTAACTGCCTTTTTGTGAAGGAAAAGAGAAATCTCATATCAGCAGGCAAATGAGAGTAGTCTGTCATTTGCTGTAGGAGTGTCAGAAATCTAAAGCTATTGGGTTCATAATAAATCATGCTAGTGGAAATTGTAGCACACATTAAGCACTTATTTAGCAAAGTTCTAAATATGTAAATATGTACTAGAGACAAAAGGTTACTTTAAAAGGGTTATGGTAGGACGTTATTGATAACATTTGTATATGCATTCTACACTTATTCATATTTTTTGAGGGCTTAATAGTCACTGTTCTTGGCACTTGAAACACACCATTGGAAAAAATTAAGAACAACAAAAATCCCTACACTTCTGAAGCTTACACTCTACAGGGGGAAGCTAGCAAATCATAATCATAATATATAATTAGATTATAGGATATATGGTTGGGTGATAAAATGATGGGATTAAAGCTTGAAAATAAGGACTTTGGAATGCTAGTTGATTGAGGGATGGTTTAAAATTGTAAATAAGGTAGTCAAGGTAGGACTTACTGAGATGACATTATACCAAAGAATTAAAGATCTGAGGTTAGCCATGTTGCTATCTGGAGGAAAAGTATTCCAGGCAGAGGAAACATAATGTAAAAATGTGTTCAAGGATCATCAAGAAGGCAAGCATAAAAGAAGCCAAGTGAGGCCGGGTACCGTGGCTCATGCCTATATTCCCAGCACTTTGGGAGGCCGAGGTGGGCGGATCACGAGGTCAGAAGTTCCAGACCAGCCTGACAAGCATGGTGAAACCCCATATCTACTAAAAATATAAAAATTAGCTGGACGTGGTGTCATGCGCCTGTAATTCCAGCACTTTGGAATGCTGAGGCAGGCAGATTACCTGAGGTCAGGAGTTTGAGACCAACCTGGCCAACCTAATGAAACCCCATCTGTACTAAAAATACAAAATTAGCTGGTGCACGTCTGTAATCCTAGCTATTTGGGAGGCTGAGGCAGGAACATTGCTTGAACCCGGAAGGCAGGGGTGGCAGTGAGCTAAGATCACGACATTGCATACCAGCCTGGGTGACAAGAGCAAAACTCCATAAAAAGAAAAAAAAAGAAAAGAAAAAGCAAACTGGTTGAAGGATTTTGTATTCTAAATCAGAAAAGATGGTGGCTTGGGCCAGAATGGCAATACTGAGATTGGAAAAAATTCATCAGATATTGGATATATTTCAGAGACAGAGCCAACAAGATTTCCTAATAAGCAGAGATAACTTCATAGATTAAGCCTGAGGAAGTGGTAGTGTAGACCAGCAATCAACTGCAGTAGCCAGAAGTCCGTGGTAGAGCAAGTGTGGGGGGCAAAAGAGGCTTCTGAACATTTTATATTTGACATGTTTATTAGATATAAGTGGGAGATCATCAGTAGGTAACTGTATGTGCAAGTTTTAAATTTAGGAACAAGGATTAAGCTGTAACATTAACTTTCGGATTATTAACAATTATACCATCTGTAACTGTGATTAAATACATGATACCAGATGAGATTAAAAAAAAAAAAGATGACATAAAATAGGAAAGAGGACACTAGACGCTTCAAAATTAAGAGTAGGATAAAGAGAGTAAAGTATCAAAGGAGATTAAGAAGGAACAAAGGATAAACTGGTGAAGTGCTCACTTGAGCCAAGAGTACACATAAAATAAGGGCTTATAACTGATGGCTGCATTGGCATTGTAATATTTATGGGCAGACTTTAGACAGGCAGTTTCAATGGAATGGTTATGGGATCAGCCCAATTGTCCTATAAAACTGATGTTTATGTTTTTAAAAATGAACATAGAAATTTTCAAGTTTTAAAACTTGAAAAACTTACATTTGTCTTATCTAAGTTTCTTTCTCAGGAAACCAACTATCAGCCCTCCTAGACAGTATCAAAGAACTGAAACTTACCAGATCACCACATCTGGACAATGAGACATAAGAACCCCTCAGCCATCATGATTGCCTAACTGACCACCTGCTTCCTGTTGACCAACTCCTCTTCCATACCTCTTCCTAATTCTTGTTTTCCCACATACATTTTTTGCCTTCTATATAAACCCCTAATTTTAGTTGATTGAGGAGAGGAATTTGAGATGAGATTGCTTTCCCATCTCCTTAGCACCTAAATAAAGCCTTCTTTTCTGGCAGTACTCATCGTCTCAGTGATTGGCTTTCTGTTCTGTAAGCAATGGGCCCCAGACAGAATTCCTGACATTTTGGTAACAGATTTTGGTTCCCTGACTGGGAATACATTGCTCCTTGGCTTGGCTACAATGGGCCAGAAGAGTTTCAGAAGCCCTCCTAAGCAGCTGCCTGACCCTTTTTGACTGGAAATGGATTTGGGTCTCTCTCTTTGGCACTGCTCTTTCAGATTCCAGCCATGTTCCCAATTTCTAGGAGGAGCAGCCTTTAAAATTTGTCATATGTGTCCAGACAGATGAGTGTCTTTTATGGGTATCAAACAGTGAGATCTGCTCCTTTCCATTTGGGAAATTCAGAAGGAATTTCCATTTGCATGTTGAACAACCCCCCTACCAATTGAGAGAGGAAAGCATCCCAACTGTTTCAGTTAAGAGATTCTTGGGGCTTGTTGGTTGTTACAGCAATTGGGTTATGTCTTTTATCATGGTTGGCCCTTCATGTCTGTACTTCAGAACAAGATATGTATAAGTGTTGCAATGGTTTAAAAATGCATATGAAGAAAGATACCTAATCAGTTGTCAATGCTGCATCTAAAATCCATTTTTGAAAAAGTGTGATGATACACTTTTAAGATAGCTGAAAAAAATTATTTGGTGCTTTTTCTTTGTCCTTGTTTTGTTATATAGTATTTAAGTGTATAAGATAATTTATTTTCATACCGAATTTCCAAAACTAACATATGTATTTACCATTTTTTTTGATGGAGAAAAAGGTTAATTGTCTTACTTGGATAAAGTTGGCATAGGACCTATCACATTTTTTATGGTTTTGGTTACAATTCTGTCACTAAAATGCTAGCAATTAGACATATACCAGGAGTAACCTAATCACTGTTAAGACAGTGGGTTGAAGCCCTGCAGGCAGTACTACTGGACACCAAATCACAGCGATTTAATTTGTGATATGTTGGAGAGAATGATAAGACTTTCTGCAGTGTAGTAAACTGAACTACTAGTTTATATATATATATATTCTTTTTCATGTCTCTAAACATTTCATTCATTGGCTTATATTCTTAGCATAAATGCATATAATATGCTTGATCACTTATATTGTAGATGGAAACTTGCTTTATAGCAAAGTATTCTATCCACATATTATGGGTAGAATATTCATTTATTATCATTGTATTTATGTACTGCTTTCAATATCTTTTGATTATCACTTAGGTTAAATGAATAACTATTATTTTACAATAAGTTGCAATTCTGTTTTTAGCAAATGTTTTGAGCTTGATACACAGCCCAGACTTTGTCCTGTTGAGTTACAGAGCTTTGACTACTGGGTCTGAAAAAGGCACCGAATCCTGTTAAATCATAAACATTGACACCAGTCAAAGCCTCATCTTCAGACCTAGGAAAAGGTCACAATCAAAATAAACTGGTTTTGTAAGACACATTACTGGAAATTAAAATGATTCAATCTCTCTAGGACCCGGAACTATGGTGGAAGAAGTAGGCATGTAAAATTTTAAGGACTGATTTAAGGATAAAATTATTTCTGAGTTTTTTTAAAGCATGCTGATACAGGGTCAGCATTTTCTTGCTCTTAAATATATTTAAAAAAGTTTATAAAAATCTTACCTTATGAAATTGTTTATAAAATTTTGCTAAAATTAGCTGTAACATTAATAATGCACCATACAAAGGTAAAATTTGGTTTATGTAATGAAAATAACCAAATTTCCTTGTCAATTGTGTCTTCTGTGTGTCTGTCCTAAGACTTTTGTCAGTCACAATTGTTTTTCTTTAATTCTTCTCAAAAAGTGGCTAAAAGTCCAGGGCTTGCTTCTTTGGGAAGAGTTCAAAAAGGACTCTTAAAAGCAGGTTTCTGATAACTTTGGAGATGGTGCCATTGGACTACAGAGAATACTGCCAGGACTCTAATTAAAATGTGGATGTGTTCATTAAAATTGCTCCCCAAGAGAAAGCAGAGCAGGAGTTGATGGAATAACTGAACTAATGGAGGACTGAAATAATTTGTATGGCTTTTTTGGTTTGAATTATTGCTGATTTTTATGTTTGTTTTTCAGAGTTAAGAGAACTTTTTAAAAAAATCTGCATAGGTCTATGTTTATTAATATTCATAATTTAAAACTCTCCTACAAAGAAAATTCTGGTTTTGGGTGGCTTCACTGATGAATTCTTCGAAACGCTTAAGGAATAACTAATACCAAACTCTTCCAGAGAACTGGACAAGAAAAAGGAATACTTCCCAACTAATTTTGTAACACTAGTGTATACTTAATACCAAAATAGGGTAAGTTCATTACACAAAAAGGAAAAGTACACGCCAGTCTTTCTCCTAAACATAGACAAATTCTTAAAATATTACCAAACTGAATCCAACAAAACACTAAAATGACAGTATATCAGTTGGATTTTTATGACAGAAATGCAAAATGGTTGTAACATTTTAAAAACTGTGATTACCACATTTCCAAAATAAAGGAGAAACAAATCATATGATTATCTCAGTAAATGCAGAAAAAGCATTTGCTAAACTGAACACATGTTCATGACTAAAATACTTGTTAATAAGAAATAAGATAATTTAAGAGGATTTTTTTTTCTTTTGTGAGTTGATGTTCCTTCAATCCTTGAAGTTACTGTCCTCTGGAGGATTTCTTAAAAATCCTCTTTGATGTCCTGGTGGTGCTATAAGGCAGGTTCAGTTGACTGGCTTTGATTTTCTTCCCCAGGAGTCACTGGGGTCCAGGAATAAGTCCCTGTATATGATAGCCTGATGCAGGCTTTTTAGCTTTTTTCCCCATCAGCCCAACATCTGTGTCCTCTCTCCATCCACTCTCACTGTCTTTCCTCTGAAGATCTGCTTGGAGTGCACCAGTCTTCCCAGTGTCCCAATCCCTCAGTGGTAGATGCTCCTTCTGGTTGCATCTGCTGCTGTCAGTCATCTTAGAGGTCCCATTTGATTATACTTGATCTGGTTTTCCATTACAGTAACCAAACCCACTTTGCCTTTGATGATTAAGTGCTACCACTTGACCCCTGCTATCCCAGAATCCGGAATGGGAAGCCATTGCATTTAAGGATCACAGTTCAATGGTAGACGTTCTCAGTGTAAGTTCTGACTACTTTAAAAATCCATCCAGAGGACAATAACTTGAAGGAACATCAACCCATGAAGATAAGAAAAATCCAGTGTACGTACTCTGGCAACTCACAGAAAGAGTGACCACAGAGCTCTTCAAAGATTGTGGGATTTCCCTCAAAAATTTATTTCTCACAGTTGTGGATGAGTAGGTCTACTGTGATAAATGCACTCTAATATTTCAGTCTCCCTAAGCCTTAGGATACCTTGCTCTGCAGTATATCACCTGGCCCTAGCACTTAACTTCATTTTGTTTTAAGCCACTTTTGGGTCCATCTTAAAGTCAACGAACCAAACTACTTGAGCCCTTTCTAACTTCTTGGGCTAAAACGTTAAATCCAGAGTCTCTGCTTAGTGGGCCCATATCAGTAAATTCAACCTGATCCAATTTATGTTTCTTCCACCATATTCACACATTGTTAAGGTGAACCCCAAATATCTGAGACGTCTCAGTCAATTTAGGAAGTTTATTTTACCAAAGTTAAGGATGTACACCCATGACACAGTTTCAGGAGGTCCTGATGACATTTGCCAAGGTAGTCAGGACACAGCTTGGTTTTATGCATTTTAAGAAGATATGAGACATCAATCAATATATGTAAGATGTATATTGGCTCTGTTCAGAAAGACAGGACAACCCAAAGCCAGGAGTGGGTCTCCAGAACATAAATAGAGAAGAACAAGCAGCTGCATTCTTTTGAGTTTCTGAATAGCCTTTCCAAAGGAGGCAATCAGATATGCATTTATCTCAGTGAGCAGAGAGATGACTTTGAGTTCTGTCTGTCCTTTTTCCATGAGGAAATTCCTTGTGAGAGAGGCATGTAGTTTTTTTTTGTTTTTTGTTTTGTTTTGTTTTGTTTTCGTGTGTGTGTGTGTGTGTGTGTGTGTGTGTGTGTGTGTTAGTAGCTCCCCTTTTCAGGAAAAGAATGAGAGGCAGGTTTGCCCTAAACAGTTCCCAGCTTGACTTTTCCCTTTGGCTTAGTGATTTTGGGGTCCCAAGATTTATTTCTCTTTCACATTAAGATCCATCCTCACACATGTTATGATTTTATATAAACTGAAAAAAAAATGCTGTTCTTTTGGCATGCGCCTCCATGAAGGTCACACTTATATGTCACCCTTTGGGGTCTGCTGAAACTTGAGTCTCCTTATAGGTCAGAAGCCAAGAGAGGTGGCAGATATGAGTCTTGAGGAGAATCAGTAGAGCCTTGCAAAGTAACTACTTCAAGGGAGACCATTACAGTTTCTTTAGACAAAGCAGGGCTAATCAACTTATTCAGGTTAGAAGGGCAACTTCTACTGACAATAAAAAGTTGGCAGAATTTAATTTTTTACTGTCCCCAGCTTCACTGTGATATGCCCTAATGGTCCCATTGCCATTTGCAGGACCTATTACTTCCCGATTGATGTCCTCATTTTACAGGAGAAACCCTGCTGCATGGTTGAGGATTCAATTGACATTGTAAATCAGCTATTTTCAGGATGTGACTCTGGGTTTGATTTTCAGAAATCTCAGTCATTTAATCATAGAGGGAGATAAAGGTATCCATCTATATGACACAGAAATTCTCATGTCACTGAAATGCTAGCTTATTCTTCTTTTTTCCCCTCACTTTCACTAGTGCAGTTAGGATTGAAAAGCATGAATCCCATTATGTTTCTTAATTTGAATAAAATGTTCTAAGGTATCAAATATGTGTTACACAAAACCTTGTCTTCTATAGGTATTTGGTTTGGGGAATTTAATGACAATATTTTGCCAATTTCTATTTTCACATTATGACATGGACTACTATGCCCTTTTTACCATAGAAATTGCAATAATTATTACCTTTAGATCTAAATCTTAATAGAGAGCCAACTCTAGAAAACCCAGAACCAATTCAGAAAAATCATTTTTAAGATTCTGTTTCCCTAGAACAAGTAATCAGTACCAAAATTCATGTTAACCAGGGTTCAAATCGAAACAAAACTGATAGGTGATATATATTAATAGATCTATTGCAAAGAATCGGCTTATGTCATTAGGAATGCTGGCAAGGCTAGTACTAAATCCTTAGAGGAGTTATCCTGAAGGGTAAGCTGAACCTCCAGGCATGATCCAAATCTGTTAACCACAGATGGGATCTCTTCAGGGAAGTTCAATTCTGCTCTTAAATCCTTCTACCTGATTAAACCTGGCATACTCCATATTATTTACATTTATCTCCCTTACTTGAAGTAAATTGACAGTGAAGTTAAATTACATTTGCAAAATAATTTTACACTTTCTAGGTAAGTGTTAATGAGTAATTATAAACTATAGCCTAGCCAAGTTAGGATATAAAGCTTACCATCACAGAATATTTGTCAAAAACCAGTTGACCTTGCATATTCAAGTTCTCTATTTTTTTCTGTTACAAAATTACTTTTCTATTTATGTGTGATTGCATTTTTGTAGAAAATGTAAAATCAATCTGTCATTTTTTTAAAAAAAAAATAAGTCCCATTAGATTCTGCTTGGGATTGCATTGAAAATATAGATTAATTTGAAAAAATTTGACATTTTAGCAATACTGAACCATTTGGTCACCAAACATGGCAAATTTCTTAATTAATTCAGATCTTTAACATTTTTAAGCAATATTTAAAATTTTTATTTTATAAGTTTCACACATATTTTGCTCAATTTATTTCTAAGTATTTTTTGGTTTCTTGGTCTAATTTTAAAGTCATTATTTTTTTTGAATTTTAATCTACAAGTTTTTATTTCTACATAAAAAAGATTTAGTTTTTAAAATATCGAACTTGTATCTGAAAACATGGTAAATTCACTTATTAGTTAAATAGAATTTATTGTAGTTTTCTTAGGTTTTTCTACATAAATAATCATGCATGTTATTTACAAATAAAGGGATATATATATTCAAATATGTACAACTTTTATCTTTTATTTCATTTTCTTGCCGTTTATACTGGCTAAAACTTTCAGGATCATGTTGCATAGTAATGGACATCCTTGCTTGTTTTCAGTCTTAGAAGAACGATAGTCAGTGTTTCACCGCTAAGTATAACTTTGGTATAATACTTTTGTTAATGATTTTTCTCAAGTTGAGGACTTTCACTTTTATTCTACAGTTGATAGTTTTTATAATGAATTGATTTTGATTTATTCAAATGCTTTACTGCATATATAGAAATAATCACGTAGTTATTCTTGTATTAAGCTTCTTTATGGTTAACTACATTTGTATAATTTTCTCATGATATAATAGTCTTCATTTAAAAAATCTTCATACATCAAAAATATAATGTATTTTCTTTTTTATATTGCTAGATCCAATTTTCTAATATTTGGTTAAGGAGTTTTGCTTCTGTGTTCATAAAGGATATTAAACTGTGATTATACATTTGGCTCATGTTTTTATCAGGTTTTGATATCTCAGTGATATTAGCCTCAAATAAATTAGAAAGTGTTTCCTTCTCTAAAAATGTGTGTGTGTATATATATATATATACACACATATACATAGCAGAATATGTAGAATGAATTTATTTCTTGCCCAAATGTTGGTAGAATACTCCAGTAAAGCCATTTGGAAAGGTCTTTTTCTAAACAATATTTAATTTATGTGTGTGAGTATATGATTAGGTAATCTCTCTTGAGATTATACATTTACATATCAGTCTTGAGATTGATACATTTCATCTTTCAATTATTTTTCTCCTTTCATCAAAGATACAAATTTATTAGCAAATGTTCCCTTATTAGTCTTTTCATGTCTCAAGATCTGTAATGATGCCTCCTAATAATTCCTAATATTATTTATGGTTTTCTCCCCCACTTCTTTTGATGAGTGTTGCTAAAATTTTGGGTTTTTTTGTTGTTGTTGCTCTTTTCACAGAACTAGCTTTGAATTTGACTTGCATTTCAATCTATTTTCTGGTTTTAACTTTACCTGCTAGTATATTTTTATTATTTTATTTCATCTTTTTACAAAATACTTTTAATGATTAGAAGAAAATGTTAAAAAACTGTCATCAAACACAGATGATTTTATTAAGAGATCATATGGTTGTCTAAACTAAAAACCAAAAAGATCACACTGTTAAACTTTTCAAACTAATTAGATCATTTAGCAAGATTATTAGATAGAAATTGTTATACAATCTTCAGTTTTATTTTGCAGATCAACCAAAAACGAAAACTGCAGGTACGTAAGACAGAGTTCAACAAAAATATGTATAATTATTTTATGCAATTTTAAAGAAATGTTAAAATTCGTTAAATATTTAGTATTGATGGAGAGTCATAACATTTTTATGACTAGCTACATTAAATATTATATGTATGTTATCACTCTACTAAGTTATTTGTTGATATAATGCAATTTCAATCAAATTTTCAATCAAAAACTAGAGTTTTTCTAAGACATTAAATATATGATTCTAAAATGTAAATAAAAGATAAGAAGCCAAGAATAACCAGTAAAGTGAAATTCAAAAATATATAGATACTTATTTTTTCTACTATTCTTCCCAATTTTTAACACTTGCATTATATTCATATAGCAGAGTATATAACATTTACGTGCTATTTTAGCGTATACACTTTTATAATCTATTCTTAATGCTACCCTTAATTATATCCAAATTATTATCTGTTCTTATGCCACAACTTCTCCTATGATTCTTCGATTACCTGAAGCTAATTTCTCTAGTAGATTGTTTTGTAGTATCAAGGTAACATTTCTTCCCTCTTGTCTTATTTTTGTCAGTATGCCTTTATTATTTAGATGGATAATTTTCTTCATTTTTACTACAGTATTTTGGTATTGGAAATTTCTTTATATTAGTCTAGTTTAAATCAGATCATTTCCTAGGTGAAATTTTCAAGTGTGCCTGGGTGGCTCTATGCCTATTTGTGCAGTTTTCCCTTCTTTTCTGAGATCTGTGTCCTCTGAAACCTTATTGCCATTTTTTTAAATTGGCTCCTACCTTCAGCTGATTTTCCTGTGTACAGTCCTCAGCCCTACTGAAAATATGTTTTGTTGGGTTCTTCTGAAATCGTCAGGTCTTTTGTTGTGACACTGTTGTCTTTTCCACACTTGCCCAAATTCACCAGCTGTTCTCAGATTCATTTGCTTTATATTGCATTCAGAAAGAAGCCTTTCTGGCAGTAAAATTTTGGGGGACAATTTCTGTGATCTAATGCTTAATATACCACCAAAATTCATTTCTTCTCTCTTTTTCAACTCTACTAAGCTGCTAAACATCCCAGACACTTTCTGTCTCCAAAGAGAGAGATCTTGCATTAAATTAATTGTATATTAAAGTTAAGTTCTTAAAAAGCATTTTCAAATTTACTACATTTAGTGACTATTATTTCTAATATAGACACACACATACACACACACACACACACTTTTCAACTCTACGACTTTCATTTGTTTTTTTTATTATAGCTGGCCTGCTTATTTTTGTGATTTTATTTATTTTAGAAAATTCCATACTTGAGTGGCTTCAAGATGGTTGACAAGATGTATTTATTGCTTACCTTCTTCAAAAAGAAGATCTCAAATAGTGAGTAGTTAATTACACTTCAAATTGAGCACCATAAAGAGAATGCTTAAAGTCAGCATAAAAGTGACAGGAAAAACCTGAGGAGCAGAAGGAGAGGTAAGTCAGGCAGTAATTGGCTAGTAACCCAGAGAGGCTCCCCAGTGTGGGGAAAGGTTAAGAGAAATCCTCAGTGACAAACATTTCCAACATTGACTCCTGCAATCCTAGCCACAGTAGGGCCTCTTGAGTCTTACTGGCACCGAGACTAGCATAGATAGGGAGCTGTGTGGATTCCACAGAGTGACATTATTCCAGAGAGGGAGCTTACTCTGGGTCCCACACACCCCACCAAGACCCAAGCGGCTGCAGCTAACCAACATTTTGAGAGCCTCGCCCCCACTACATTGCATCCTGCCCTGGGGCCAAACAGCCCCTGCACCTACACATACCTGGAAGTCCGCTGACATCGATCCATGAGTTGTGGCAAATGTCAGTGAAACTCAGCAGTATGGTAGAGTCTCCAGCACTCTTGTGCATACCATTTTTTATACTGGGGGGAGTGAGTGGGACAGTGAACAGAGGAAGCTGCCCTGTGGGACAAATGGAGCCAAAGTGTGTGCTGCTGAGAGCCTGACAGATACCTACCTGGGGCTGCTGCCACTGACAGCAATCCTGGCCATGTTAACAACAGGACTATCATGCAATTTCATATGTCTTGAGGCCAGACACTCTCTATGACTGCTGCTACCACTAGTGGTGTGGGTGAGGGGAGCTAAAGTGTGCACTCCTCAGAGCCTAAGAGCTGACTGTCTGGTGCTGCTACAATTGACAGCAGCGCCTCCACTCCCAACACACACACACACACACACACACACACACACACACACACACACACTCTTTCAGGACTGCCCTGCACTTGCAAATGCCGTGAGGAAAGGCTCTCCTCATCCACCACTACTGCTGCTGCTGCCACACAAAAATGGCACCTGGGGGCTTGGTGATCTTGGTGATCACCCCACTCTACACACCAGGGCCTGCACCTGTGAATACCACTGGGGAACCGGAGGGCAGACCTACGTGGCCTGGTATTATCTCTCCTCTTGGTTCTCAGGCTACATGATGTGCTTTGAGATCACCTTGCTCCATCCACCACTGCTGGAATCTGTGCAGAATCCTTGGAGGGCAGTAGATGAGCCTGCTCATCCTGTCATCACCATCATTACCTGCACCCACTTGCACACACCACCTGGGGAACTGGGGACTGTCCTGTTGAACCTATTACAGCCATCACTAACGCCAGGATGTGATGCTTGGGAGCCCAAGGTAGTCTCACTACCACTTCTGCCAATCTCCCATGCCAATGTCATGCCTACTGGTCAGGGGCTCAAGAATCCACAAACTTACCAGACCCCAAGCTGTCGCTGCCACCACTTACGCAAGCTGCTTAGGAGTTAAGGAATTCACCCACCTTGACTCCCTGATGACGGAACCATGTATGCCACCCAGGGGAACAAGGACAAGAATGTTCACCCTACTGCTGCCACCACTGTCTCACAAGGACTGGCCCATCTGGCATAACTATCTTCAACAAAGCCTCACCATACCCTCTTCTATCAATCATATCTGAAGCCACTGGGAAAATTAGGCACTATTAATGCTTTTTACAGTCAAAGAAATTATACAAAGATTACACTACTGCATGCACCCAGAATCAAAGCTAAGGTGCCCTAACCAACCAACACCAAAGATACATCTTTAGAAGTATTTTGCTATGAAAACCAATTCAGAAAATTGGAAGATGTAACTGTTATACCACATACATGAATATCAACAAAGAGACACAATACAAATGAATAATCAAGAAAATATGACACCACCCAAGAAACACAATAATTCTCCAGCAAGATTCACATGGGAAAAAAAAAATTATAAAATGCCTGTAATAGAATTCAAAATAATGATATTAAGCTCAGTTATGTACAATAGAACACAGATAAACGAAAGAAAGAAATCAGGAAAATAATTCAGGACAAGAATCACAAATTCACTATATATATGTGCATATATATAAATATATAATAACTGAAACTAAAGAATTCAATAAAGATATTTTAAAAATGCAACCAAGAATTTTAATAGTAGACTAAATCTAGCAGAAGAAAGTATCAGAATGTGAAGACATCTTTTACAATAACAGACAGGTTTTTAAAAAGCATAAACAATAAAAATGAATGCAAAAACCCTATATGACAAATAGGTCACAATAAGCCAACAAAATATTACATGTTTGAGAAGGCAAAGAGTAGGTCAAAGGTATGGAGAACCTATTTTCTAAAATAATAACTGAAAACTTTCAAAATCCAGCAAGAGATTTAGACATTAAAATACAGGGGGCTCAAAGATTTTCAAGGAGATATACCCCAGAAAATCTTCTCTAAAGCAAATTATAGTCAACATGTTAAAAGTCAAAGTCTTTAAAAGTGAGATAAATCATCTTGTTACATATAAGTGAACTTTGACAGACTTACAGGGGATTTATCAGCAGAAAACTTAGGGTGAGGAGAGAATTAGACAATAATTCAAAGCACTAAAAGGAAAAAAAATTTAAAAATACTGTCAGCTAAGAATACTATGCCCAGCAGAGTTATGCTTTGTTACTGAAAGATAAATAAATTCCCAGATAAGGAAGTATTGAAGAATTAATAACCACTAGGCTGGACCTACAAGAAATGCTTAAGGAGTACTACACTTGAAAGCAAAAGAATGATATATATATATATATATATCATTATAAAAACACACAAAAGTATACAACTCACTGGTAGAGTAAACACACAAATGAGGAATACAAAGTATTAAAATGTTATCACTCCAAAAAACCCACCAAACATCAATGATTAATAACACAAAAGAAAAAAAATAAAAAAAAATCAAGTAAACAACAATATGACAGGAACAAAATCTTACATATTAATAATTTTGAAAGTAAAATGATTAAGGTATGCTCTTAGAAGAGACATGGGCTAAATGGATAAAGAATCAACATTTTCCTATATGCTGCCAACAAGAAACACACTGCACATCTAAAGATGCATATAGGCTCAAAGTAAAGAAAACGAAAAAAGATATCCCATACAAAAAAAAAAAAAAAAAATCACACTGGGTAGCTGTACTGGAATTAGATGGAACAGGTTTTAAGTCAAAATGGTTAAAATAAGAATATAAAGAATGTCACCATAAAATGATGAAGGAATCACCTCACAAAGAAAAATAACAATTTAAAATGTATATGTACTCAACACTAAAGCACTCACACATGTAAACAAACGTTACTAGACCTAACGAAAGTGATGGCAATACCATAATAGTAGGGGATTTAAACACCCCATTCATAATACTAGACAGATTATCAAGACAGAAGATCAACAGAGAAATGGCACAAACAAATGTAAAGACATCTCACAGTCATGTATTCGAATTACTATTGTTAAAATGGCCTTATTGCCTAAAGCAACCTACACATTCAAAGCAATTCCTATCGAAACACTGGAAATAAATTGGAATTTAGACAAAATTGATCTTACAGACACTTTTAGAACATCCTCTTCTATAATCACAGAATATATAGATGAAAATAAAAAATTGAAACAAATAAAAATGGAAATACAACATATCAACACCTACAGAATACAACAAAAGCAATGCTAAGAGGGAAGTTTATGGCAGTAAATGACCATATCATCAAGTAGAAATATTTCAAATAAACTCATTAATGATGCACCTCAAGGAGCTAGAAAAGCAAGAGTAAACAAAACAAAATTATTAGATAGATGTAAAAAATAATAAAGATCACAAGCTAATACCTCAGCAATTTGGCAGACTGAGGCAGAAAAGATCACTTGAGCTCAGGAGTGTGAGATTAGCCTGGGCAACACAGTGAGACCTCATCGTGCAAATAATAAACAACAATAACAATCAAAATAGCTAGGCTTGGTTGTGCACACCTATAGTCTCAGTTACTTCTGAGGCTGAGGTAGGAGGATTGCTTGAGTTTGGGAGGTCAAGGCTGTAGCAAGCTAAGATGTTGCCACTGCACTTCAGCCTGGGTGACAGAGTGAGATTCTGTTCCAGAAAATAACAATAATAATAATAAAGATCAGATCTGTGTTATTCTGCGTTCTCTATGGGAAGAGGAGTAATAAAATAGATGTATATGTGAAAGGGAATTTATTACAGAGTACTGAGTCACACAATCACAAGGTGAAGTATCACAACAGGTCATCTGCAAGCTGAGGAGCAAGGAACTCAGTCTGAGTCCCAATATCTCAAAAGTAGGGAAGCTAACAGAGCAGTCTGCAGTTGGTGGCCAAAGATACAAGAGCTCCTGGCAAAACACTCATATAAGTCCAAGAGTCCAAAAGCTGAAGAACTTGGAGTCTGATGTTCGAGGGCAAGAAATATCAATCAAGGGAAAAAGATGAAGGCTGGAAGACTCAGCAAGTCTGTTCCTTCCAACTTTTTTTGCCTGCTTCTTTTTGGCCATGCTGACGGATGAGTAGATGGTGCCCACCTAGATTGAGAGTGGGTCTTCCTCTCCTGGTTTACTGACTCAGATGTCAAATGTCCTTTGGCAACACCCTCACAGACACAGCCAGGAAGAACACTTTTCATCCTTCAATCCAATCAAGTTGACACTCGATATTAATCAACACAAGTCCACTTTTGTCAATTTGAACCCATACACATCTCCTGAAATCATACATAATATTTAAATAAAGACAATATTTATACCATAATTATGCCTAACATAATATGACTGTCCTCTGTACAACTGGAAGAACATTAATCCTTAATCTAAATGCTATTACATAAAGTTAACAACACTTAAATGTTGGTATGTCAGTAAATCTTATGTCACGTGATTTTTTAGAAAGGAAGGAAATACAATGAATATATTTTATTAGTACAAGTGTATATAGGCATAAACATATTCTTAATAAAATAAGGAGAAAATACTTAATGACAATTATAGTACTTATTTCTGCAACTGGTCATATGCTAGTAGCTAGTATCAATGACTACCTTCTTCTACTACCCATTCGGTATTCCCTTTGTCTTCAGCAAGCACCTCAGTAGGTTGTGGTTTTTTAACTTGTGGCGTGACCCAAACCTTCATTCCTGAAGGGTTTGAGCCATTTGTAATCCTGCCTAGATTGAATTGTTGTAGATTCCCATTGACCTTAATCACAGGGCGTGGTAATACTAACAGATGCCCTAAGAGATCTCCTGTATTTCTTGCATACTCTTTGCTACCTCCATTGTGGAGTAGTAGACTGATTTCATCGATAGTCTGGGTAAGTCACCCTAAACAACACTGTAACTCTCTTCTTAGCCTGTTGGCTTAGAGTAGGAGGAACCTGAAGTGGCCAGGTGGAAATCTTAACTTCCAGTTTAACAGGATTATTGTTGTGTCTCCTAGGGACGGCATTCCTCCATCCAGAGCTAAGACCTCTAGGCCAGCAGAACGTAATGTTGTGGGAACAGAAAGCAAAAAATTTGCTGGTAATCACTAAGGGTGATGGTGAGTGGTGCCATTTACACTTATACCCCTTGATTCCTGAACCTATGAATGCTGGCTATGGGAGAAAGAGTACCATATATTGGATGCTGATTCAGAGCATACATGGCCTTCGGGAAAACTTTGCCTCAGCCCTGCAAAGTCTTGTCACCTAGTTGGCATTGTAATTGTGACTTCAAAAGGCCATTTAACTGCTCTACCAATCCAGCTGCTTCAGGATGATAGGGAACATCAGAAGACCAGTGAATTCCATTAGCATGACCCCACTGCCACACTTCTTTAGCCACAAAGTGAGTGGCTTGGTAAGAGGCAGTGCTGTGTGAAATACCATGACAGTGGATAAGGCATTCTGTGAGTCTACGGATGGCAGTCTTGGAAGAAGCATTGCATGCAGGATAGGCAAACCCATATCCAAAGTAAGTGTCTATTCCAGTGAAGACAAACCTCTGCCCTTTCCATGATGAAAGAGGTCCAGTATAATCAACCTGCCACCAGGTAGCTGGCTGATGTCCCCGAGGAATGGTGCCATATCGAGGGCTCAGTGTTGGTCTCTGCTGCTGGCAAATTGGGCACTCAGCAGTGGCTGTAGCCAGGTTAGCCTTGGTGAGTAAAAGTCCATGTTGCTGAGCCCATGTGTAACCTCCATCTCTGCCACCATAGCCACTATGTTCATGGTTGTTTGGGCGATGACAGTGGTAGCTGAAGAAAGATGCTAAGTGGTGTCCACAGAGTGGGTCATCCTATCCACTTGATTACTAAAATCCTCTTCTGTTGAGGTTACCCTTTGGTGAGCACTTACATGGGATACAAATATCTTCACAGTTTTTGACCACTCAGAGACATCCATCCACATACCTATATCCCAATTTCTTTGTCACCGATTTTCCAATTATTATTCTTCAAAATCCCTTGCCATCCAGTCAAACCATTGGTTACAGCCCATGAATCAGTATATAATTGCACATCTGGCAATTTCTCCTTCCATGCAAAGTGCACAACCAGGTGAACTGCTTGAACTTCTGCCCACTGTGAAGATTTTCCTTCACCGCCGTCCTTCAGGGATGCTCTGGAAAGGGGTTGTAGTGCTGCAGCTGTCTACTTTTGGGTAGTATCTGTGTATTGTACAGAACCATCTGTGAACAAGGTCTCCAGGCCTGTGATGGGAGGAACTACTAGTAAGGTCTCTGGGATTCCTTAGAGATATTTTCTCTATTGTCTTGGTAATTAACATTCAACTCCTTGTAACTTATGCAAATTTCTGCAGCTGATTTGAATTTCTCATCAGAAAATTTGATTTTCTTCTCTATCATATTGTCAAATCACAAATTTTCCACACTTGTATGCCCTACTTCCTCTTGAATGCTTTGCCACTTAGAAATTTCTTCTGCCGGATACCCTAAATCATCTCTCTCCAGTTCAAAGTTCCACAGATCTCTAGGGCAGGGGAAAAATGCAGCCAGGACCTTTGCATAGCAAACTGACCTTTACTCCAGTTTTCAACAAGTTCCTCATCTCTATCTGAGACCACCTCACCCTGAACTTCATTGTTTATATCACTATCAACATTTTGGTCAAAGTCATTCAAAAAGTCTCTAGGAAGTTCCAAACTTGCCCACATTTTCCTGTTTTCTTTTGAGCCCTCCAAACTGTTCCAATGTCTACCTGTTACCCAGTTCCAAAGTCACTTCCACATTTTGGGGTAACTTTTCAGCAGTACCTCACTCTACCGGTACCAATTTATTGTATTATTCTGTTCCCCCACTGCTATAAGGACATGCTGAGACTGGGTAATTTATAAAGAAAAGAAATGTAATTGACTTAAAGTGCAGCATAGCTGGGGAAGCCTCAGGAAACTTACACTCATGGTGTAAGGGGGAGGAAACATGTCCTTCTTCACACGGTGATGGAGAGATAATGAGAACCGAGAAAAATAAGAAGCCCTTATAAAACCATCAGATCTCATGCGAACTTACCCAGTATGAGCATAATGTGAGGGAAACTGCCCCCATGATTCAATTAACTCCCACTAAGTCTCTCCCACGACACATGGGGATTATGAGAACTACAATTTGAGATGATATTTGGGTGGGGACACAGCCAAACTATATCACTTAGCCTCCCTATATTTTATGTAAATTATGAAAGAATCCTTTTTTAAAAACGCTTTTTATTATTTTTCATATATTGCTCTAGATTGAAATCCATTCTATTCAATTTCAATTTTACTTATCTTTAATACATTTAAAAATTAATTGACTTAATTTTTAGATTAGATTTACGTTTAGAGAAAAGTTGAACAGAAAGTACAGAGAACTCCCATATACTCTCTCCTCACCACCCTCAATTTTCTCCTATTACTAACATCTTTATTTAGTGTGTTGTAGTTGTTACATTAATTAATGACTATAAATGCATTTATGATTAACTTAAGGCCATGGTTTGAGTTTACTCTATGTGTTATACATTCTGTGGGTTTTGATAAATACATAATGAAATGTATCTACCATTAAAATATGATACAGACAATTTCACTGCCATAAAATTTTTCTTTGTTGTGCCAATTAATCCCTCCATCATGTCTAACCTTTGGCAGTCACTGACCTTTTTGTTGTCTCTCTAGTTTTGCGTTTACCAGAATGTGACACAGTTGGAGTCATACAGTATGTCACCTTTTTAGATTGGTATTTTTTCTCTTAGAAATGTGCATATATTGCTAAATTTCTCCATGTCATTTAGGGATTCATTGTTCATTTCTTTTTATTATTGAATAATGTTCCATTAGTTTCTGTATATACCACAGTTTATCCATTCAGGACATCTGAGTTGCTAAAAATTTTTGCAATTACAAATAAAGATGTTACAAACATTTAAGTTCAGGTTTTTATAAGGATATATACTCCTTGGTATATTGATAATATTGGTATACCATTCTCCTTGGTATTTACCAATATACCAAGGAGTATGATTAGTGGATTATATGGTATAATTATATTTAGCTGTGTAAGAAGTTGCCAAGCTGTCTTCCAAAGCAGCTATGTTTATGGCTGTTGTGAGACCTTGGTTTTTGTCTTAATTTATTACAATTTAGAAAAGAGACACACAGCAAAAGAGATATAGCATAGAGTAAGTCTTGCAAAAGAAAATATATTTTGATAGTTAAGTATGAATAGACAGTACACCCTGAGAGAGATTTCAGGGAAGGCTGCACGTAAGGATGAGACAGCAAAGACTGGCACCATGGAGACTCCATTATGGAAGTCTTACATGATTATTCATAAGGGGATGAGGAGAGGTGTTACTAGTAAGCATGTTTCAAGTGGTCCTTTTGGTGTGTATGTGCAGCAGTTGTACTTGCTTTTTCATACATTGCAAGTCTCAAGGCTGTGTCCTAAGGACATGGTCACCTCCTTGACTACTAACCCGCCTCAGCTATACCATTTTGTTTCTCCAATAGTGATGGATGAGAGTATTTGTAAGTAATAACACATCTTTACCAGAATTTCGTGTTGCCAGTGTTTTGGGTGTTATCAGCTCTAGTAGGTGTGTAGTAGTAATATCTCGCTGTTGCTGTACTTTGCAATTTTTAAATGACATATGATGTTGAGCATCTTTCCACATGCTCACATGCCATCTTTACATCTTCTTTCAGACCTTTAGCTCATTTTTTAATTGGGTTGTTTGTTTTCCTAATGTTGAGTGTTCAGAATTATTTATTGTATCAGATAGATGTTTTCTAAGTATTTTCTCCCAATTTGTCACCATTTTTTGTTCTTAATAGTGTCTTTTTTTTCAAAGCTAAATTTAAATTTTATTAAGTTCTATGTGTCAGTTTTTTTCTTTTATTGATAATGCTTTGGATATCTGAAAATTCATTGACAAATACAAGTTAAAAAATTTGTTCCTATGTTATGTTCTAGAAGTTGTATAGTTTTGCCATTTACATTTAGATCTGTGATTTAGTTTGAAATAAATTTTGTGAAAGATGAAAAATCTGTGCCTAAATTATTTTTTGCATGTGTATGTACAGCTGTTCCAGCACCATTGTGCTATGTGTCTGTATATGTACATGTATCATATGTAGATACCGTATTAATGTTTCTAAATTTTTTGTCCCAAAAGATACAGTAAAATATCTCTTCAAGCATATCTCTTACAACATTAAATTTTCCCAGTTAGCATTAATATATATTGACAAATCAAAACAACTTCTTATTAAAGGAATTCAAACTAAAACATAGTTTAATTTATGAGTGAATGTGAATTTGTTTCACCAAAAAGTCATATGGTCTTCTATATTTCAAATAATGCTTTTTAGCTAATAGTATCTATTTTCGGGACTTTACCTTCAGTTAAAAATTAAGTGACATCTACCACATGAAGTTAAAATAAGTGCTTTATTGCACTGAATCTTCTTTTCTAAACCAGGTATATTACAAGGCATGCATTTTTATAGAATTATAGAGAAAATATTACTAAAATACGATTGCTTATTTGATTCTGCCAGGAAACAAAATCTTTTCATTCCTTTTTCTAAATTTTATTATCCCAACTAGTGGACTGAAATAATTGCTTTTATCTCCTGGGTCCAATAAAGCAATTTAGCTTTTTAATGCATCTTGTTAGATTTGAAGACCAGTCCCTTTTCGGGACTTTTTTTTTTTTTAGCATTAGTGGTACATTACCTGCTGAGTCATCAGCATGGAAATCAGAGGTTAATTTCCTTCCTACTAAATGAAGCAGATAATCAGCCATTGGAGAATGGTTCCTACATTGTAAATAAGTCTTGACAAGCTGAGGGATAACCCAACGCATCACTCAGTCCTGTTCGTGCCATCTGTCCACAAATTAGGATGAAGTAAAGATATTAATTTGTTACATTTCAAAAGCTGTACTGACAAACCCGTATGGACATTTTAAATGGCAATGGATAACTAAAACACTTTACTAACATTCCATTGAGTCACGGGTTATAGTTTTGCGAATTTTCTTTCCAGCAACCAACATGTGGACAGTATTTTTTTTTTTTACCAGATGTACAGCTAATGACTATCAAAGCAGATGCTTCCCAGAGCTTTACACAAACAATTTTTTAAAAATCTAAGTTAGAAGTTGCATCAAATTGATGGCATAAAATTTATTTCTTTTACTGAAAATGAATTACTCAGACAGATGACTGGGATTGCTATGTGCTTGACAAAGAGATTATATTTATGAAATACTGCTATCTCCCTCAAAGAAATGTGTCACAATCTAAAAGTAGGAAATTGCAAAGGTTGCCTCCTCCTATGCAGGAATAACATGTCAGACAATAGAGAGGCAGAGATCCAATTAATCTTCTTGCAAAGAAGAAATCAGCAGGTAGGTTATTGGAAAGCAAATGACAACAGTCATAGCCATATAAAGGTGAGCTTCTGTTTGTCTTGGATTAAAAATAAATGTATATCTGCACACATATGTATATTTGAGACAAACTGTATGACATGTTGGCAAAATATATTTTTAATGCAAGTCGTTTGAAAAGATGTCATTATATTAAATATGACATTATATGAAATGCTTTGATAACATATTTATACAACTAATGCGAAAACTAGCATGAAATAATATTTTATTGCTTTTTAAAATACCTTTTATTCCATTTCCTATTTTTTAGAAAGTTTACTGGAAACATGTCATCAAGATACATAATAGTTTACTCTTTTCACCTTCATTCTAAATAAAAACGAGTACATCTAAGACTCTCGTGTAAAGCATCTCTTGCAAAATATATTTATGTACAATAAAAGCAAATAATAATTTACATAGAAACACATATTTGGAGAGAAGTTCTGATGACTGGTCTGGAATATAAAATAATTCATTCTCTAGCTATCCTTTTGGATTGACTTTATAAACTGTAAGCTAAACTATTTTCATGTAATTTCTTAAAACCTTTTTTTTTTTTTTTTTTTTTTTTTGCTTTCTTCATATTGATCAGGGAAGAACTTGCAATATGATCCACAATTTACAGACGAGATAAGTGAGGCTCAGAATGGTTTTCTGACTTGTACCTGATAACATCTTTTACCTTTGAATCTGATGTCTCTTTCTTCATTATTGTTATAAATTTAAAAATGGAACTTCTGGCATAGATCAATCTTAATAAATCATATAGCAGGGGTCAATTTCTGCCTCTGTCATGTTAAGACATCATTGAAACACATCATGTCCAACCTGAACACTGTTCCTGTCTTAAAATTGTCCCTTGAATTAAACACAACTGGAATTCTCAGAAATGTTTAAAAAATATTTTAAGGTAAAAATATTTATTTATTTTTTAAATTATTTGACAATCACCATTATCACTTATTACTGAGTAGTGGAAGTACTGTATCTGCTTTACGTCAATGTCAGCAACAACTGTGATACAAATGGTGGTATAGATATTTAACTCTATGCCATTAATCTAAGACTACTAGGCAAATCAAGACAAATGTGTTCCTTTACTATCTTTATATTCCTTCATCATTTATTTTTTCAAATAGGAGAGTATAGAGATACAGAAATTGTCAGTACTAGGATTTGTTGATTTGGGGTCAGAGTTTAATATGTAGGTTAACCCTCAATTAGCCAGAGTCAAAATAAGAAACAGAATGAACAAGAGGATAGGGAAATTATAAGTGGACATTTAGAAATCAATTGAGGACAAAGTCAATAAATAGAGCTCAGATTTGAGATGGAAATAAGATTAAATCCAAAAAGCCAATCATTTAGTAATCAATCCACATGGTTTAACTGTACAGGATTGAAATACATCTTTTTCATCCTTATTTGCACTAACAACAATCTAAGAAAATGGCATTAAATCAAGTTTCATCAATTCCATTCCCCAGAAATTGAGAGAGCCAAAGATCATGCAAGTTGTAATGAAGGAAGCAATTTTCTAGAATCAACAATTTCAAGACTAGCTGGATCCTCTCCATAGAAATACTCCAGAAACACTGGTGTGATACATATGGCATTATTTCATACCTTCTGTTTGGTCACTGCAACAGAAATGACTACTAAAATTTATATTTTGTGCTTAGCTTACGAAGATTTTGAAGGTTTGGTCTGTGTTGTATAGAATGTCTATCACATTACAATATTTAATGAAGGTAAATGTTAATGACACTAATATTTTATCAGTGAAATTCACAGGACTTTTCACTGGAGGATGCAGTAACCAAGGGCAATTCATAATGTTTTTTCCCCTAATGTGTTCTTGTTTGTAACTATCTGCAGAGTTTTAGGGGTAGCTAGAAAGATTTACTCCTGTGATTTTCTTCAAAGTGTTCATATATCTTTCTTAAGCCATAACAAGAACTTCCACTGAAGTTGGTTTTATGAACAAAGCCATATTCTTGTCATATCACATTTTATTGTTAATATATAAAACTTTAATAAAGATACATCTTTTTTTCTAGAATTGAAGATTTACTAATTTTTTATTTTTTGTGTGTGTGGGGCTGTGTTTTGTCTGATTGCTTTTTAATATCATGATATCAAAGGGCTATTCAGATGGAGAAGGTCACCTCTAGTTTGGAAGTAACAGGCAGCAGATACTGTCAACATGTTTTAATCAGTCCTTTAGTCTTTATCAAATATTTATATTAAAGTTTACCTACAATTGCAATATTAAATTTTTAAAAATAGAAAGAAAATATATTTGGAATCTATCATTCCAAAGATGATTAGAAAAATATGTATATGATATGATTTTTATTTAATAAGAAAATTACATAGAGATTTATAAAACATAAAATGTATTCATCAATAGAATAAGAGGATATGACTGTATAGATTTAACACTACATATTTTTGATGATTTAAATTTTTCCACACTGCACATACATGTTACATTTATAAATATAAAACATTTTATATAAAATAACAGTAACACTTTTTTATTTATAAAACAAGAGTTTTACTATCAAAATTGGTTTTTAACTATTCAGTTGTTTTGAAAAAATTTAATCAACTTAACATTTCATTGTATGTTTAAAATTGTAGTATGTTCTATAAAGATAGAGAACACTCCTAGATAAAATCATTATATTATTTTTGACAGATATTGAATTTTCTAGTTAACATGAAGTTATCTTATATGTTATTACTTTTCCCTCACTAGATTAAAAACTTCTGGAGTCCAAAGACTCTATAATATGATACTTCTAATTTATTTTCCCAATATTCCTAACACAGCTGATCTGTAGTCTGACATCAACCAACTGAACGGTCTTGGGTAAATAACTTAAGCCCTCCAAGCATGTTTCTTTTGTTCAACTAAAAAATTAGGATAATAAACTTACAGACCTAATGTACTGACACAGTTGAAAAAAACAACAGTAAGGGTGAGAGGATGAGACATCATGCAGAAAAGCAAAATGTTTGGCACATATTAAGCATTTAAATACTTTTAGCCAATAAATTGGTTACTTACCAATATGTAATGTTATGGTCACCTATTTTATAATGCATGATTCAGCAAACCATGATACTCAGGATAAAATTGCCTGCCCCATGTTTTAATAAATAGAGTTTTATTAGAACACAGTCACATTTATTTACTATTACCAGTGGCTCCTTTTGTAGTACAACAGCAAAGCTGAGTAGTTGTGACAAAGACTTTATGTTGAGTAAAAGTTAACATATACACAGTCTGGTCCTTGAAGAAAGTTTACTGAACCCTGTCATACAGTATAAAGTCAAATACCTTAGGTTGGCTCAAATGACCCATCATAATCTAGCTGCAATTTTATGCTCTGCCATTCCCCATAAATATCATATGCTGTTATCATATAGAAAATTTGTTTGCCATGTCCTCATGATATTCAGGTCATAAGTAATTTCCATATTCCCATTGCACAAGTTTCTCTCTCATCTTGTCACCTTTCAGAGGCTTAAAGCAGTCTTAATTGTCTGTGATATCTTTATTCACATGCAGTCTCTTTTTGAGTTTTCCTTCACTCAAATGGACTGGGATAAATGTTTATGTCTTCCATGCATCCTTGACTCACTGTAAGCTCATTCAATCAACATGCCTAGTGAGGGTCTACAGTGTTCAGTGCTCAATAGTGAAACTAGAAAAATGAATAACACACATTCTATGTCCTTACAATATGTTGTAAATATTAAATAAATTAGCACAGCAATTCTTAGAACACAGTCTGACACATGATGAGCACTCAATAATACAATAGCAAGCACTGATTGAGCACTTCGTATGTGCCAGACACCATTCCAAATGGTTAGTGATATGGTTTAGCTCTGTGTCCTCTCCCAAATCTCATATTGAATTGCAATCCGAATTGTAATTCCTACGTGTTGAAGGAGGGACCTGGTGGGAGGTGATTGAATCATGGGGTGTTTTCTCCCATGCTGTTCTCATGATAATGAGCGAATTTTTAGGAGATCTGGTTGTTTGATAAGTATCTGGTGCTTCTTCTACACTCTCTGTCTCTTGCCTGCTGCCATGTAAAATGTGCCATGCTTCCCCTTAGCTTTCTGTTACGATTGTAAGTTTCCTGAGGCCTCAACAGCGATGTGGAACTGTGAGTTGATGAAACCTCTTTGCTTCATAAATTATGCAGTCTTAGGCAGTATCTTTATAGCAGTGTGAGAGCAGACTAATACAGTAAGTTAATATATCACCATATAGAAAATGTCAATATCAAATCTATTTCAAAGATAAGTAAATTGACACACAAAAGTATTAAGCAAATTTCTCATCACATTGCTAGTGAATGACAGGCCATGCTTTGAATTAAAGCACTTTGTTTCCAGTGTTCACATACTGAGTGACTATGCTAGAATACTTTTTGAAAAGGGTCATCTATAATTATTTTAGTATGAATAGTGGCTCCTAGCACATAGAAGACATTAACGTATATCAGTGGTGAGCTATCAATGGAATAAATAAATATAGCTAAATAAAAGATAGGATTGTCTACAATATGCCTATCAGGAACTATGCTTATTACCGATGACAAACGTATCTGTACACCAAACCCCTGCAACATGGAGTTCACCTGTATAACAAACCTACACAGGTACCCCTGAGCCTAAAATTAAAGCAAAAAAAAAAAACGTAGTTTTTACTTGAATTATTTTTCATGTGGCTAAGGTGTAGGATGAATTACATGTTACAAGAAATGAAGATAAAAATAGAAAAAGTAAATATCTAAATATTGAGCCTGTGGTTCCTGAAGCTGAATTATCATCAGAGCCATCAGATGTGATTTTTCAGAAATTTAGATTCCTAAAGTAAAATGCTGATCTATTGATTCATGTTATCTAAAAATAAGGCCCATGAATATATTAATATATTAAAAGCAGGTCAAATAAAACAAAATAAAACATATTCAGAAATGGAAGTCAGAATGATGATGATTTATGTATAACTTTATCATCACTGCAATGATTGAACATTTAATATACACTGATAATCAAAACACTATATAAATCTGTTTATCCCTCTAACAAAATATGCTTCCATAAAACATGCAGCTCTAGGGAGAGAGATGGCAAAGAAATACCTAGCACTAAATAAGAAGTTATGGCCTTGTATTATGGGCATCCTAGATGAAAAGCAGCCCTAGAAGACAGTAACTCCTATTGAGTAAAGTCAAAAAAAGTACACTATGTATAGTGAAGTAGTAGAACTAGGCTTCCTATATGAAACTGTGGATAGGGCATCTACAAATAGGGACTGGAAAAAGTTAAGCTTGATTTTACATATAAATATATAAACACACTGTTCACCCCTAAGTGCATGGATGTTTAATCTAACTATACATGGAACAATTTTATTAAGTGACTATACTTTTCTACTAACAAAGTTTCAATAAATTCCAAGGAATCAGGAGCAGATAGTCACTTTCATGGACCACAACACCATCAGAAAGCAAAAATAAAAATAGTCACACACACGTATTTAGAATCTTAAAAACATAAGTTAGAGGGCAAATTGAAAAAAATCCCAAACTAACAACATCAAAAGGATAATAGATCAAAACTTGTTGAATGGAGGTAAAGCAGGCCTGATAACCAGAAATGTGCAGAAATGTCATACAAGTAAAGAAATTTAAAAAAAAAAACCATGTAAAAAATGTAAAGAAAGAAGATGGAGCAAGAGAGATGAATAGGACATTCCAGTGGTCATCCCCTGACAGAAACGTTAACTTGAAAAACTGTTCATGCACACAATTACATTCACAAGAACTAAGGAAACAAAGTGAAAGATAACAGTTCCAGGTTATACCAAAAGAGTAAAAGACATATTGAACAGTTTCAAATTACCTATGTCGCTTCTCCCCAACCTTAGGCAGCAAAGGGCAGAGATACCTTCTGATTAAGAAAAAAAAAAATGAGCATAGGACTTTTCTTTAGACTCTAACACCAGACTTGCCAGAATAAAACTCAGCACTGAGCAGACATCCAAGGTCCCTGACTCGAGAACAGTACTCATGGACTAAGCTCCAAGGCTGCCCCAGCACCAGGCAGAAACCCATAATCTCTGCAAGATGGACTCAATCTTCAGTCTGCATTGCCACTAGTTGACTATAATGGCCTTGACTCCAGAAAACCTTCAGCTGCAGGCAGACCTTGGCAGCTGTGGACTTCAGTCATGCCCCAGTACTGCACTAGCCTCAGTGGAAATGGGCTTTAGGCACACACCAGCTCTACATCTATCCAAGTCTAAATGGCCACAAAATTCCAATGCAGTACCATGCTAGCTACAGTGTTCCCAGGCTTAGGACACACTCAAGTGCCATAATGGCCACAGTGATTCCAACTGAGGGACCACACCAGATGGCTGGAAAATAATCTTTAGATAGGCTTAATGTTGAAAGATATTTTCAGGCAAAGCCAGGCTGTAAAGATTATAAGTAACTACTTCAAATGCACAGAAGTTGAAGCATGACCACATAGATCAAAAATAATCACGGAAACAGCATCAGCAAATGGACAAAATAAAGTGCCGGTGGCTGACCCTAAAGAAATTAAAATGTAGGAACTACCTGAAAAATGATGAAAAATGATTAAAAGTAACTGTTTTAATGAAACCAAATAACATTCCAGAAATCACAAAGTAACAGTTTAATAAAATGAGGAAAACAATAAGAGAGAATAAAAAATTTAGAGGACAGATTGAAATAATTAAAAAAAAAATAAACATAAACTCTGGAACTGAAAAATACAATGAAAAAAAAAATAAAAATGCCACAGAAAGAAGTAACAACAACAGAATTGAACAGCCAGAAGAATTAATGAATTCAAAGACAGGGTATTCAAAAATATAGAGAAGACAAAATAAAAAAGAATACAAAGGAATAAAGGAAACGTCCAGAATTTATGGGACAGCATAAAAGAGCATTTTTTGAGTCCATGAAAGTTCAAGAAGAAGAGAGAAATAATGAAGTAGAGAGTTTATTTTTTAAAAGCAAAATACTTTTATTAACTGAAGAGTGACAAATATTTAGGTACAGAAGGGTCAAATGTTACCAATCAAATTCAATCCAAATAATTCTGCTGCAAGACATATTATAATCAAATTGTCAAAGGCCAAACGCTAAAAGATCTTAAAAGCAGTAGGAGAAAAGAAATGACTAATATGTAAGAAAGCAGCAGACTTCTTCACAGAAACATTACAAGACTGAAGACAGTGGTATGATATATTAAAAGTGCTAAAACAAAAACCCTGCTAATCAGGAATACTATACCAGCATAGATTTATTTATTTTTTTTCAGATATGAAGAATTAATGACTTTCTCAGACAAATAAAAGCTGAGAAAGTTTTTCACCACCAGACCTGTCTGACAAGAAATAAAGTTATTCAAGATGAATAAAAGGACACTAATGTGTAACAAAAAATATCTGAAAGTATAAAACAGTGATACACAGTCAACTTTAAAATACTCTAATACCATAATGATAGTAAGTCAGTTATGTCTTCAGTATGAAGACTAAAAGACAAAACAATTACGAATAGTAATAACTACAACAATTTACTAGGGAATATGCAATATAAAATGTTATAAACTGGACATCAAAAATTAAAAATATACGATGGGTGGAGTGGGTTGAAAGCATGGTGATTGTATATTTTGATTAATTTAAATTGTTATATTAAAACAACCTGTTGTAACTATTAGATATTTTTTCTAAGCTGCATGGTAACCACAAACAAAAAGTCTGCAGTAAATACATAAAAACAAAAAGTAAGGGATCAATACATGTCACTAGACAAAAAAATTACTTAGCCAAAAAGGATGATTAAAAAAGAGGAAGAAAGTAACAACTGATATACTATACAACTAGAAAACAATGAGCAAAAATAGCAGTAGTAAGTCTTTACCTATTAGTAATAATTATCTTGAAAGAAAATGAATTAAATTATTCAATCAAAAGACAGAGTGGATAAAAGGATTTTTTAAAAAGCAAAAGAAACAAAAAGTCCACAACAGCAATAAAAAAACAAGACCCCACTGAATGTTCCCTGCAGGAAACTCAGCCCCCTTCAGTTGCTTTCACACAGACTGAAAGTGAAGGAATGGAAAAAGACATTCCATCCAAATGGAAAGCAAGAAAGAGCAGGAGGAGCTATGCTTTTATTAGATAAAATAGACTTTAAGTCAAAAATGATAGACCCAAATAAGGTAAATAAATAATGACAAAAAGGTCAGTGTAGCAAGAATGTAACTGTACACATATATAAAACTAACACTGGAGGACCTAAATATAGAAAACAAGTATTAATAGATATGAAAGGAGATGTAGACTGCAATACAATAAGCCTAGGGGACTCCAGCACTCTACACTCAGTCATGGACAGATCATTCAGACAGAAAATTAATAAAGAAACATTAAATTTAAACTATGCTCTAGACAAAATAAACCTAAAAGACATATACAGAATATTCATCCAACAGCTGCAGGATATATATTTTTCTCAAGCATACAAAGAAAATTCTCCAGAATAGATCATCTGTGAGCACAAACCTAGTCTTAACAAATTTAAGAGACTGAAATCACATTAAGTACCTTTTCTGACCATAATATTAAAAAGTGTAAAGCTAGAAACTAACAGGAAGAACTTTAGAAAATTCAAAAATACATGGAAATGAAACAACATGCTGCTAAACAACAAATAGGTCGATAAAAAAATTTATAAAGAATTTAGAAGTACTTTGAGATAAATAAACACGAAAATACATCATACCCAAATTTGGGATGCACCAAAAGCAATTCTAACAAGAGGTATACAGCAATGAATGCCTGCATCAAAAAAGAAGAAAGATAAATAAATAAGCTAATGCTGCACCTCAAGAAACTTGAAAAACAAGAACAAACTAAGCCCAAAATTAGTGGAAGAAAGGAAATAATAAAAACCAGAACAGAAACAAATGAAATAAAGACAAAAAAATGAAAACGATTAATAAAACAAAGTTTATATAAGATAGCATTGAAAAACCTTTAGAGTGAAAAAGAAGATTCATGTAAATAAAATTAGAAAAGAAAAAGGATACATAGCTACTGACATCACAGAAATACAAAAGCATGAGACTATTATGAAGAACTATATGCCAATAAATTGTATAATCCAGAAGATATACATAAATTCCTTGACACGATCTATCAAAAGTGGATTAGAAAGAGATCGAAAATCTAAGCTGATCAGTAGTGAATAGGGAAACTTAATCAGTAATAAAAATTTCCCAATTAAGAAAAGCCCCAAACCAGGTGATTTCATGGTGAAATTCTACCAAACATTTAAAGAAGAACTAACACCAATTCTTCTTAAACTCTTCCAAAAAACTGAGGAGCGGGAATACACCTAACCTATTTTATGAGGTCAAAATTCTCCTCGTAACAAAGCTAGATAGGGACTTTATAAACAAACACTAAGAACAATTAGAGTCTAATATCCCTGATAAATATATATAAGAAACTATTAACAAAACCCTGAAAACACTGAATTCAATCGCACATTAGAAAGATCATTCACCATGATGAAGTGGAATTTATCTCAGGGATGCAAGGATCTTTAACAACGTATGCAGAACAGCTGAAGGACAAAAACAATGTGAAGTGTGGAAGAAACACTTGACAAAATTGAACACTGCTATATAATAAAGTGTTTAGCAAATTAGATTTAAAAAGAATGTACCTCAATGCAAAATAGGGCATACATGACAAACCTACAACTAAATAACATTCCATGGTAAAAAAATTGAAAGCTTTTTTCTTAAGATTCTGAAGAAGGCAAGGATGCTCATTCTTACCACTGTAGCCTCAATCTCCAGGGCTCAAGCCATCTTTCTGCCTCAGCCTCCTGATTATCTGGGACCACAGGCATGTGCTATCATGCCTGGGTAATTATTTTAACTTTTGGTAAAGATAGAGTCTCACTATGTTGCCTACACTGGTCTCAAACTACTGGGCTCAAGCAAACCTCTCCCACCTCAGACTTCCAAAGTGCTGGGAATACAGGTGTGAGCCACTGAGCGTGGCCTAATTTTTTTCTTTAAGGATGCTAAACATAGTCCTCCTGTCTCTTCTGGCCTTTAGGATTTCTGCTGAGAATTCCAGTTTTATTGTGATTGGTTGTCCTTTGTAGATGATTTGGCCATTTTTTTTTTCTAGCTGCTTTTATAATCTTTTTCTTTAGCATTGACCTTGCAGACACTGATGACTATATGCTTTGGTAATGTTCCTCTTGTATAGTATGTCACAGGTGCTTTCTGAATTTATTGTGTTTGGATGTTGAGCTCGCTTACGAGATTGGGGAAATATTCCTGAATTATTTCCTCAAATATGTTTTTCAGGTTGCTTAATTTTCTCTTTCTCTATAAGAAGTGCCATTAAGTTGTAGATTTGGTTGTTTTACATAATCCCATATTTCCTGATGGTTTTATTTGCTTTTGAAAATTATTTTTTCTTTATTTTTGTCTGACTGGGTTATTTTGAGAGGCCAGTCTTCAAGCTCTAAAAATCTTTTGCTTGGTCTAGTCTATTGTTAAATCTTTTAACTCTATTTGGAAAATCTCTAAGTGAACTTTTTATTTCCAAAATCTCTGTTTAATTTTTTAAAAACTATATTTATATTAGTCCTAATTTCCTGGACTACTTTTTAGTTTCTTTGTGTTGATTTTCAACCATGTCTTGGATCTCATTAAGTTTTCTTGCAGTAAATACTTTTAATTCTTTATCTTTCATCTTAGTTTCCATTTTGGTTAGGGTTCATTGCTAGAGAACTACTGTCACCCTTTAGTGGTGTCACAACATTCAGATTTTTCTTGGTGTCAGAATTTTTATGACAATTCTTTCATACATCGAGAGGCTGACACTAGTTTTGTCTGATGGGATTTTTTTTCTTTCCCTCCATGATTTTATTCCCTTCCCCCCCAGAAGTTATGACTGTAGAATATGTTGGATGAAATTTTATAGTTTTGCCTCTATAGTCCTTTGTCTTTCCATAGTAGGTTTCATATTGGACTGTGCAGTTTGACCTGCAGGCAAGTATATGATACTCACAGGTAAAGGCCAGCTATGGCACAAGCAGATGAATATGTACTTGATCTTTATCTACTGTGAGGTGATCTCCATTATTTCTGGTGACAGGTAGTACAGAGGAGTGTCTGCTGCCCTGAACTTCTCGTTCTGTGGAAGATAGGGGAATACAGCTGGGCAGAGCTGGATCCCCTAGCTTTACTAAGAAAGCCTTTATGGTGGGCACAGGAACCAGCTCTGATGGGGTTGGCTGGCAGGGAGCTTGTGGTGAAATGTACTAAGGTACTTTAGGGAGATGAGGGAGTTGTACTGGTTCCATGTCCTAGGTAGGCTGAAATCCCATCTGTATCCCCATCACACCCCTGTTTTGGAGCTCATGGCTCTAGTTTAAACGCACAGTGTTGTCTCTCTGCAGGCCACAATGTGGCTATGAGCCACAGGTAATGCCTGTCTCGCGACTCTCCACAGGAGTGGATTCAGGGTGGAACCTCTTCACTCAGCCTGATACAGACAGAGTTATGACTTGCCTGCTCTCCAATTTATTGCTTCATGTGAAGAGTAGGCTCTTCCTTTTGACATGTGCAGGTGGATGTCAATTGTGGTGGTGTCTTGCTGTTTGGATTAGCCTGATCTCAGGCCACGAGGCAGTGTCAGGTGCCAGCAGTGTTGGTCTTGGCTAGGTCAATACTCAGTTTCCAGGCCTTCTAGATGGCCCACTGGACAGCTTGCATGAGTCCTCTGGGTTGGGTCATCCCAGAGTTCAGGTGCTGGCTAAGATGGACAGGGGTGGGCTGGTCCCTGGGTCACCAACAGAACTCTCAGGCAGATCTGGTGGAACATTCAGGTACTAGGGCCATGGGGGAAGACCACAGGCCTGTGGGTGTTAGGCTTTCAGAAGGGCCCTAGACTGCAGGTGAAATGTTCAAGCAGTGGCAAGTTGGCTGTGCTGTGGACCTTTCACTGGGAAGGGCAGGGCTGCCTACCTGGGGCAATGGAGACTGGCAGCTATGAAGTGCGTGACACTTGCACTTTACTTCTGCAGATGCAATGCTGGGTTTCACTGTTAGGGGCACAAAATGGTGCTGGGCATCTTTGTTTCCTCCCTGGCCTGGGGCCAACAGGGACAGAGGCAGCAGTGGCAGTAGCAGCTGCAAGGAGCCTGTCAACAACCTCTGGGAGTTGTGCTCTCCAAGAAATGTAGAACCACAGCTGCAGTTTTCCAGTGGGAGGCAGTGCGGATGTGCTGGGGACTTGAAGCTCACAAGCCTCATTTGACAGGGAGCAGAAGAGGTGATGGGAAGTGCGGCACACAGTTCGCTCGCTGATCCTTTATACTCCACTGCAGAATCTGTGCCGGAAGTGTGGGAAACTGCCCAGTCTCCTTATCCCAAAATGTTAAATAAGTTGAGTAAGTGTCTAGAAATCTCTTTCCATGTGATTTCACAAATAAAGGATAACATTCCAGCTCCCCCAGGTCTAGACGTTTTCACAGAAACTGTTATTACATTTTTCGAAATTATTTCTATTATACAAAATAAATAGAGTCAGCTACAAAATCTAAGGAGGCAGAATTACCTCAGTATGAAATCTGCATCACAAGAGTATAAAAATGAAAATTTTAGAATGAACACAGATGTCAAAATTCTATACAAAACCTAAACACATCAATTAAGCAATGTATTAAAGAAAATGTATTATGAACGAATTAGATATAATCTGAGAATTACAGATAGATATTCAAATATCTGTCATGCATTTCACCACATTAGACAAAAGGTGAACAAAGTACATTTTCATCCTAAAATACGCAGATTACTTTTGCAAAATTCAGGTTTTTTTGGTTATAAAACTTCACCAAACTAGGAAAAAAGAAAAATGTCTTGACCCTATAAAGTTTTTACAATCATATTTAATAGTTTGTGTGTGTGTGTGTGTGTGTGTGTGTGTGTGTGATGGAGTCTTGCTCTGTCACCCAAGCTTCAGTGCAGTGGCACGATCTGGGCTCACAGCAAGCTCCACCTCCTGGGTTCACACCATTCTCCTGCCTCTGCCTCCCAAGTAGCTGGGACTACAGGCGCCCGCCACCACACCTGGCTAATTTTTCGTATTTTTAGTAGAGATGGGGTTTCACCATGTTAGCCAGGATGGTCTCGATCTCCTGACCTCGTGATCCACCTGCCTCGGCCTCTCAAAGTGCTGGTATTACAGGTGTGAGCCACCACGCCTGGCCTTTAATAGTAAATTTTTAGAAATATTTCCACTAGTGGTTATTATAGACTCAATTGTGTCCCTGCTGTACCCTAAATTTATATGTTAAAGCTCTAAGGAGCAGTACCTCAGAATGTGTCTGTATTTGGAGATAGAAACTATAAAGATGTGATTAAGTTAAAAAGAGGCTCTTAGAGTGGGCTCTAATCCAACCTTACTGGTCTCCTTTAAAGAAGAGGAAATTTGAACACACAGAGACAGTAGGGTACGTCAGGCACAGAGGAAAGACCATGTGAGGACAGAGAGGAGGGTGGCCATCTGGAAGCCCAGAAGAGAAAAATTAGAAGAAACTGAACCTACCTTCATCATAAACTTGGACTTGTACCCTTCAGAACTGTAATAAATAAAGTTCTGTTGTTTAAGCCATGCAGCCTGTGGTGCTTTGTTAAGTCAGCCTTAGCAAAGAAATATGTTGACAAAGCAGGTGAGACACTCCCTGCTTCCTTTCAACATTGTAAATAAAAGTTGCTATAACCAATGCAAAGCAATATGTGTTTTATCATAGAAAAAGGCTATTCCTTTATATCTAGACAAAATGATTGTTTATTTAATCTCCCATTCATTAAGGTTGCTGGAGAAACCATGGACATATGAATATCAATAGTATTCCTGTACACCAGCAACAACTTATTATAACAATGAATAATAAAATAGAGAGCTTGAGAATCTCAATAAAAACAAATATTGCAGAAGAATAGGTCTAACCAAAGGTGTTTTAAAATTATCTTTTAGGATAACATTTCAAAATAATATTGAAGACCATATAAAAGCAAACATGAGGAAATGCCAGAAAACATAACTTCTTAAAGAATAAGAAAATGATAAATTAAATATTCCAAATCTCACTTCATGAAAACATATGTTAATGCAATCCCAGTAATAGTCCCAGCAATTTTTTTCATAGGAATTGAATACTTGACTCAAATTTTTATACAGAATTAGGTAGCGCAAGTGAAGAGAGGCAATTTTTTAAAGGCTAGAAACAAGTAGGTGAATTTACTTAAAAGATAATTTAAACATAGAACAAGTGAAATAACATAGAAAAAGGGAAAGTAAAGAAACAGACATAAACATATGTGGAACTCTACATAATATGAGTGAAAATAAAACATCAGAGAAGGAACTAATTAATAATTGGTATTAGTACTATTGACTTTACATATGTAAAAAGGAAAATGTAATCAAAAGTGTGGGATAATGCTACTTTACACCTTGCCCCTTTGCTATAAAAGATAGAATAGGAAGCTAGAATAAAAACAGCAAAAACAAAGATATTAGTGAAAATAAGAAATTACTTTTCCAGCAAACTGTACAAGACCAATTCTAGCCAAAGCTGAATAATTTTTTACTTTTATATTGCCTGTAATAGTGGACTTCTACATTATAACAATTATTTATTTTATAAATAATTATGATAATCTGTTATAATCTGTTTACCCACACACAACATACAGATTTTCACCTTACATTGCCTAATCTGGAGTGAAATGAAAATATAAAATGCTTAATTCACTTTTCTATAAGGTTAAAGACTTTCAATTACTATCTGTTTAAGTGAAGTAAATTTAATTATTGAAAATCTCTTTTATTCTTTTTCTTTTCATATTATTTTATTTCACTGAAGTTTCATGGGTCTTCGTTTTGAAATAATCATATTCTGGTCTTTAAAATAAATGGGCAGTGGGGGTTCTGTTTTGTTGTTAACGTTTGAAATTCTTTATGAACCTCTTGCATCTGCTTTCCAGACTGCTGAAGAGGGTGAAATAAATGATTTCATCCTCTCTACATTCCAGTGGCATAAATCATTGCTCCAATGGAATGATTGCCACTATTTTCAAATACTTTAACAGATTATTCACCAGTTAAGCCCACAGAAGAAACAACAAATCATTTGTAATGAGACATATGAACTTATCTTTATTTAATCAAGCTATGAAGAAGAAAGTGTTAAATTAATTTAGTTTCAGATAGCATGCTGTGAGATGATAATCTGTTATAATCTGTTTACCCATGCACAGCATAGAGATAGGTATTTCTGTTGCGAACATTCTGTGGCTAGTGTGTTTCAAATACTGACATTTTAAGAAAAAAGGGGAATCTGTAAGCCCAAAGACGTAAAACAATAGCGGGTTCTTTGGACAGTAGGCACTCTTTCTCTATTAGTTCCCCTAGCAGCAAGCATTTCTCAATGTTCAAGTCTCATATCTTTGGAAGTTTGTTAAGTTCATTCAGGGTCAACAATTACAGCACTAAGAAAAAAGGAAGAAACAAAAGAGAAGCAGAACTCATCTATAAACTTAATAGTTAATATTAACAAAATAAAAAACTAAAATGCTGCCAGTCTGTTGAAAATTCTATAGATTTTAAATTTAAAGATACCACTGAGTCATTGATGTGGAAAATGATAAATCATAATTGAAATTTAAAAATAAAACAATAATATTAACAATTATATAAGCCTAAACTTGTGAGATATGTCTCTAGACTTAAATAATAAATTTAGAAATATTAAGGTTTGAAAATTAATGGGAAATATTGATGCCATCCAAGAACATTAAAGATAAACCAAAAAATTAATTTGAGAAGGAAGATAGAAGAAAATAATATTTATAAAACAGAAAAATATAATGTAGTGTTGTTCAACAAATTAAAGGTTGGTTCTTTGCAAAAGTTTTGTTTAGAAAACAGAAGATCATTTTGTAAGATCTAGAATGAAAATTCAGACATTAAGATATAATTTTTAAAAAGATAAAACCATCAGTATAATTTAAATATAAAATACATGCAACGTAAATAAGTTTATTCTACTTAGTAATTAATAGGAGAACTGCTAATATGTCACAACTGTCCAAACTGCATTTAAGAAACTGGGTGTATATATATAGGCAATTTAATATAAGAATCTTAAAATAAGATTCCTAGGTTTTGTATTATAGGGACATCTACTATAAACTTTTGAGTTATTTTTTCTAACACAGAGAAATTCTTTGTATTGCTACCAGACAGAAATATGTAAGTTAAATTCTCCCTCTACAAAACTGCAAAATAACACATTCAATATAAAATCTATAGAGATTTGAAATCTAGTAACTGAAAAAACATTCATCTCTTATATATATATATATATATATATATTCAAATCAGATAATTTTTCAAAAAATATAAGGCAAAATTAAACATTAAAGAAATAAAAGAAGAATATAAACTATAGAAAGATCCAATACCATAATGATAATTGAAGAAAATATGAGAAATTAAGTAAGCATGTTAGATAATACGTTTTCAAAACTCAGTCAAGAATATTAGATATCTTTCTACAAGTAAACACAAACATACATTAGCTTTAGAAAAGTGTATTCATCAAAAACGATTAATTGGATAATCTCTATCCAATCTAAAATTTCTTGTCAAATTAGCAGTACAAATTTGTCATTCTGTAAAATGGAGAAAGATGAGTTTAAATAAAGAATTGAAAAAAAATCTCGCATGATAAATTTACCACTGTTTATTCAGGTAGATCAGTTTCAGGAAAGAGTAAACAGAGATATTGGTTATCTGGAAACTACTTCCCTTAAAACTATCTTGGGAAAAATTCATGTGCCTCTAAATGTACAGTACTAAGACTGATGATGTAGAAGAAACTTTTCACATGTACACTAGAGAGCATATATAAGGAAATTCATTGCAATGCTGCTTGTAAAAGTAACGAATTAGAAGGAAACCAAATGGCCTTCAACAGCAGAATACATAAATCAAGGTATTGCCGCAGATGAACAAGCGAAAGCTACATATATAAACACGAATAACTTTCAAAAACAGAATGCTGAATTTTTAAAAAAAGTAAGCTGCAGGACAGAATGAACATTATGGAAGTGTTTAAATAAATTGGAAATGCTTCACAGTAATACACTTTTAGATTCATGCAAATTTAATAAATACATGAATATATATTTCATAGGATATTATATCCTTATATGAAATGCTAAACAGAGGCATAAGCCAGTTATCTTCAGGGAGAAAGAATAGAAAAGAGAATAGGGTAGATAGTTGTTTCAACTATGTCAATGTTTCTTTACTTTTCAGCAAGCAAAATAGTTTGTAAACGTATATAGATGTTCCTAAAATTTGACGGATTGGGTTCTGGGAACATTACTGTTTCATATTACTCTCTATTCTCACCTGTCTGATAAAAAAAAGGACATTTATGAAAAAATACACATAGAAGTGAATCTCTAGATAAGAGAGATTAAGTGAGAAAAGAAAGAGATCACAATGTGAAAATCTAAATTATTAAGTACACTTTATGGTAAAATGTTTAAAATGTTTGATTCAAATTTCAACATAATATGCCATTACAATATAATTTCATGGAGAAGTTACAAAATGGGTTTTCTAGGTTCAAAACTAGCTAGGAGAACTTAAGAAAAAAATTTAAAGTTAAACCTCATTTCTCTTATGTGTTATAAATGAGTAATTAAATGGGCATTGCCTCATGGAGGCAACACCTATTTGTGTGGCTTATGTATGATTAGAAATGGATGGTCATTTGTAAAAATCTAATGTGGTTAAAATATCTTCTTGGAGTCTTATGATAGGATGTCTATATCAATTAGCTGGTTCATTAGCTGAATGATCTCTACAGAGAGAATTTCTTATATAAACATCTGCATCATATAAGCCTTAGCTTTATTTTTAAATGAGATATATTTACTAACTGCCATTTATTTCACTTAATGTATCTGGTTCATGTAATATTTTATATTACTTTTATTATATTTAAAAGAGTTTTGTTATCCTTTTATAAATAACCCTGTATATTTAAAATTAAATTAAATCTATTTATATTTCACTTTGTGAAACTCAAGCAAACCAAGTATTAACTTCTTTGGCTTACGGCTGTTAAACTATATACACACAGAACATTAATTTTACATAAATTTGAACTTGTTAGATTCTGGAAACATAATTTAAAATAGGTTCTGAAATTTCCTCAATAACTCCCTCAGAAGAAAACCCAGGGAATGCAGAGTGACATTATTAATACTACAGTTTTTGTTTGTTTGTTAAGTAGACAAATACTCAGACCAAAGTAATCTTTGTAATAGGAACAACTGCAGTTTAAAATGAGGAAAGAAAAATGGGAGGCATATATATTTGTATATATATGTTTGTATATATATGTATATATGAGATAAATTTACCATGATAATGGTGTGTGCGCATGTATATATGTGTGTGTATATATATATGACGTGTGTATGTGTGTGTGTGTATATATAAATGAGGAAAGAAAAAATAGGAGGCATATATATGTATACTTACATATAAATTTATCATGTCAGGGTTTCTTTTTTAAGATTTCTTTATATCCTTTAGATATTTATAAAGGAAATTATTATCAAGAAGATGAGGATTTTTCCAAAATTTTTCTTGAACTTTCTAAATAATTTTAATCCAGTCTGTTTTACTGTACTCATTTTAAATAAAACCTAGCTCTTTAATAAGAATTTATCAATTTACCTAAGCAGCTATTTACAGTTTTGAACTGTGATTGATTACTATTCATAACAACAAAAGCAACAGAAAGATATTTAGATTAAAACAGGTAATGATGACTCCTTGCTCATTTAAATATGAAAGGTTACTAGAATTACATCCTTTTGAGTTAACTCATACAATGTTCATTCTGAATCAATTCAAATTCTAGAAAGTTGGAAGGACTGGAGTAAGATGTTTGAACAGAAGTCTTCACTGATTGTTGCCCCTGCAAGGATACCAGTTTAACAATTAGCTACGCACACATAAAAAAGCACATTCATAAGAACCAAAACTCAGGTGAGTACTAACAGTATCTGGCTTTAACTTCATATTCCTGAAAGGGGCACTGAAGAGGTAGGAAAAATAGTCTTGAATTGTGGAGAACACGCCTCCACCATCCCCTGGCAGTGGGAGCATGGTGCATGGTGTTTTGAGCCATGGGGAGAAGGAGAATGAGCAATTGTGAAGCATTGAACTCAGTGCCGCCCTTGTATAGCAGAAAGCAAAACCAGACAAAACTCAGCTGATGTCTACCCATGCAGGGTGCATTTAAACCAGTCCTAGCCAGAGGGGAATCACCGATCCCAGCAGCTGGAACTTGAGTTCCTGCAAGCCTCATCAAAATGACCTAAAGGGCTACGGGGCTCTAAATAAACCTTAAAAGACAGTCTAGGCCACAAAAGCTGAAACACCTAGGTGAATCCTAGGGCTGAACTCAGCCCAGAGATAGTAGACTGAGGTGGGGAGGGCACATGACCTACTGAGACACCAGCTGGAGTGGTTAAGGGAATGCTGGCATCACTCCTCCCCTTGACCCAGGCTGCAAACTTCAGGGTTCAAAAAAGACCCCTTGTTTACACTTGAGGAGAGGAGATGGAAGAGTGGGGAGGACTTTGTTATGCATCTTGGATAACAGCTCAGCCACAGCAAAATAGGGCACGAGTTAGAGTTGTGAGTCCTCTTTTCCAGGCCCTAGCTCCCAGACATTTATAGACACACTCTGGGCCAGAAGGGAACCCACTGCATTAAAGGGATAACCCAGCCCCCTGGCAGGATTCATCACCTTCTAACAAAAGAGACCTTAGACCATGAATAACCAGCACTGATAGCCAGGTACTTCACTGAGGACCTTAGTGGAGACGCTGAGACTTGGCATTGTCAAACATGATTGTAAGTTTCCTGAAGCCTCACCAGCCATGCTTGCTGAACAGCCTGTAGAACCATGAGTAAATTAAACCTCTTTTCTTTATAAATTAGTGAGTCTCATGTATGTCTTTATAGCAGTGAGAGAATGGACAAATACAACTTACTATTGAATTCTACAAAACATTTAAAGAAGAACTAATAACAATACTACTCAAAGTAACACAAAGTATCCCAAGAATAGAAGAAGGGATACTTCCAAACTTATTCTACAAAGCCAGTATTATACTGTTGCCAAAACCAGACAAAGAAACATCAAAACAGAAAACCACAGGCCAATATCCCTGATGAATACTGATGTAAATATCATCAACACACTACTAGCAAATCAAATTCAACAATGCATTAGAAAGGTCATTCATCATGACCAAGTGGGAATTATCCCTGGAATGCAAGAGTGATTCAACATATGCAAATTAATCATTGTGATATGTCATATCAACAGAATAAAGAATAAAAACTATATGATAATTTCAATTGATGCTGAAAAAGCATTTAATAAAAATTTAACATCCCTTCATGATAAAAACCCTTAAAATCTAGGTACAGAAGGGATATACTTCAACATAATAAAAGTCATATATGACAGATCCACAGCTAGTATCATACTGAATGGGGAAAATCTAAAAGTCTTCCTTTTAACATGTGGAACATGAAAAGGAGGCCAATTTTTATCACCATTATTCAAAATACTACTGGCAGTCCTAGCTAGGGCAATCAGACAAGAGAAGGCTATAAAGGGCATCCAAATTGGAAAGGAAGAAGTCAAACTATCCTTGTTTTAAGCTGATAGGATCTTGTATTTGGAAAAACCTAAAAACTCCACAAGAAAACTATTAGAACTGGTAAACCAATTCAGTCAAGTTACAGGATACAAATCAATATTCAAAAATCAGTAGAATTTCTGTATGTCAACAGTGAACAATGTGAAAAAGAAATTTAAAAAGGAATCCCATTTACAATTGCTACACATAAAATTAAATACATGGGAATTAACCAACAAAGTAGAAGATCTCTATAATGAAAACTATAACATACTGATGAAAGAAATTGAAAAGGACATCAAATAACAGAAAAATATTCCATGTTAATAGATTGTAAAAATCAATATTGTTACAATGTCCATACTATTCAAAACAATCTACAGATTTTATGCAATCCCTATCAAAACGCCAATGACTTTCTTCACTGAAATAGAAAAAAAAAATTCTAAAATTTATATGGTACCACAAAAGATTCATAATAGCCAATGTTGCCTGAAGTCGAAAGATAAAACTAGAGGAATCACATGACCTGACTTCAAATTGTATGACAGAGCTATGGTAACCAAAACAATATGGTACTGGCATAAAAACGGACACACTGACCAATGGAACATAATTAAGAATCAAGAAACATATCCACACACCTACAGTAAACTCACTTCTGACAAAGATGCCAAGAACATACACTGGGGAAAGGACAGTCTCTTCAATAAATGGTGCTGGGAAAACTGGATATTCATATGCAGAAGAATGAAATTAGACCCCCGTCTCTTGGCATATAAAAAAATCAAAGTGAATTAAATAATTAAATCTAAGACCTCAAAATATGAAACTATTACAGGAAAAGGATGAGTAAGAAAAGGATGGTAAACTCTCCAAGACCTTGGTCTGGACAAAGATTTCTTGAGTAATATTCCACAAGCACAGACAACCAAAGCACAAATGGACAAATTGGATCACATCAACTTAAAAAGCACAGTGAGGGAAACAGTTAACAAAGTGAAGAGACAACACACAGAATGGAAGAAAATATTTGCAAACTCCCATCTGACAATGGCTTTATAACCAGAACATATAACAAGCTTAAACAACTCTATAGAGAAAAATCTAATCATCTAATTTTTAAATGAGAAAAATATTTGAGTAGACATTTCTCTAAAGAAGACAACAAAAAGCAAACAAACATATGTAAAGGAATTCATCATCAATGATCATCAGAGAAATGCAAATCAAAACTACAATGTGATATCATCTCACTCCAGTTAAAATGGCTGACATTCAAAAGATAGGCAATGAGAAATGCTGGCAAAAATGTGGTCAAAAGGGAACCTTCGTACAGTGTTGGTGGGAATGTAAATTAGTGCAACCACTACGAAGAACAGTTTGGAGATTCCTCAGAAAAGTAAAAATAGAGTAAAAATATGATCCAGAAATCCCACTGCCGAGTATATACTGAAAAGTAAGGAAATCAACATATCCAAGAGTTATCTGCACTTCCATTTGGAAGCAACCTAAGTATCCATCAGCAGATTAGTGGATAAAGAAAATATACATGTACACAATAGAGTACTATTCAACCATTTAAAAAATGAGATTCAGTTATTTGCATTAACATGGATGGAACCGGAGGTTATTATGTGAAGTGAAATAAGTCAGTCACAGACATTACATGTTCTAGCTTATGGTGGGATCTAAAAATCAAAACAATTGAACTTCTGTAGATGGAATAGAATGAAGTCTATCAGAGGCTGGGAAGGGTAGTGGAGTGCTGTGTGGTAGCACAACAGAAAGACTATAGTCAATAATAAATTATCTGTAGATTTAAAATTAACAGACATAGTACAAGTGGATTATTTGTACCTCATAGAGAGGATAAACTCTTGAGAGAATAGATATCCCATCTTCCATGATGTGATTACTGTACATTGCCAGCCTGTTTCCAAGTAGCTCATGTACTCTGTAAATATACATACCTACTATGTACCCACAAAAATTAAAAATAACAACGTAAAAAACTAAAGTTCCATATTGACTCATATCGTACAATGTTTTCTATGTTTTCAATTATTTATTTTCAGCCTTACTAACCTTTATTTGTATTTCTCTTTCTTTAATGCTATTTATAAGTGTTAAACAAAAGTCAAATTTTAAACAAAAATATCAAAATTAAATAGATCATCATATTACTTCCTTTCCTCCTTTATACTTGCTTCTCTATGTGTTAATGCCATTAATAGCATTGCCATTTGCCAGTAGATATAGTAAGTGCTTTCTGAACATTTTTTATGAACCATATTCTGCTATGCACAGGGCATAAGAATAATAAAATATGATCTTTGCTTTGTGCAAGTCACGCTTTACAATGAGAAATATATATCAACTAGTTAGTATATGTTGTAATCATTGAAATAATGTTAATTTATTTATAAATATATTTTATTTCCATGAGAATGTTAATACTAATATAAATATGTGGTCAAAAAAGAGTGTGAATACTTGAATATTTAGTAATTTTGCTTCTGTTTCCTCCATAAAATCATTTATTATTTTTCAGGTAACAAAAACATTTGTTTGTTTTGTGTCCCTGAAAATAACCTAGTGTATCTCACATGAAAACCACCTTAAAATTGCTTTGAATGAACCTGGAAAAGTAGCTAAGTATAAAACAGCAAAAGTTACAGAAAGACGCTGATAACTCTGTTGAGATTGAATGCTATATTTGGTAGTGAAATATATTACAAGTGGAAAAAATTGAATATGAGATCCAATTTAACTTGTTGTTAATTATAATTTTCTAAATAAAATGAAATTCAGCTATACAGAAACTAACAACTGCTGTAATTCCTAACCTGCCTAATTAGAAAAATATATCTAAAATTCAAATTTTTAAGTAAAACAAAGACTTAAAGATAAACATGTGGTTTGGAGTGATTCTATTTTTGCTTTTGCATTTCTACATTTTTTTCTCCCTTCAACTTACCTTGTGTCTTCTTACCTCTTCTGCCACTTTCAAATTAGTTTAAATGGGACCTAGCTGATTATTCTTCAATGTAATTGAATATCACTTGCATACACTACTCATTAGTTTTTAAATTTTTTAATACTTGGTGAGGGATTGCTAAGGAAGCCCTACAAATATGAACTCATTTCCACAAATTTTGTAATTGCCTTTTGGGGCGATATGGAAAGTGTAAAAAAGTTTACTCTTAAAAGATAAATATGTAGAATGTATAGAGCAACTTGAAATGAGAGTCCAAGAAACATCTATGTCTTTGTAATAAACCCTTTTAAATATTCATTCACTCAAATTCATTTAATACTCATTTTCTTTATTGAATATCTGATTTGTACCAAGCAATCTGCTAGGTGTTAATATAAGAATAAGAAAATGTAATTTTTAAATTTTTTGCACAAATAAGATTTAAAAACAATGTCACATCAAGAATAATTTTATTATTTTCTCTGATCATTAAACATACATATGATGCACATTTATTACTAAGATGCATAAAAAAATCTTGCTTTTATTGAACTTAATTTAATAATAAACATTTTTTGATTTATACTAATTTTTTCTTATAAGCAAAGAGTAATATGATCCTTACTCTGGACTTCTCTTTTATTTTCCTTTTTTAAAAATGTATTTTACATTAATTTTTCCAGCTTTTCTGAGGTATGATTGACAAATAAATATTGTAATTATGGCATACAATGTGATATTTTGATATATGTATATACTTTGTGGAATGATTACCACAATCAAACTAATTAACATATCCATCATCTCACATGCTTATCCTTTGTGTGTATCTGTGTTTGTGTATGTGTTGTGAAAGCATTAAAATCAACTTTGCTAACAATTTTTAAGTATACAATACAGTGTCACTAACTATAGTTACCATACAATAGATCTACAGAATTTATTCATCCTGCCTAACTGAAACTTTGTACTCTGAGCAAAATCTCCCTACTTACCCTCAAGCCCCTAGCAACCACCATTCTACTTTCTTCTTCTATGATTTTGACTTTTTTAGATTATACATGTAAGTGTGATCATGTAGTATCCGTCTTTCTGTGTGTGGCTTATTTTACTTAACAAAATGTTTTCTAGGTTCACTTATGTTGTTGCAAATGGCAGTATTTCCTTATTTTTTTAAGGCTGAATAATATTCCACTGAATATACATACCAATTTTGTTTTATTTTATTTTATTTTGGGGGAGGACAACATTTTCAAACATCATTAAACAAACAAGTCACATAACTCCATAGGCCATATAGAATCTGCTTAACCATCTCCCAGAACAGAGCTCTATGACTGCCTGATTTCTATGAAAGTATCTCATATGCATCATTTACAGATTTATTTGCTCACCCATTGAAAATGTACTTGATTTGTAGTTGAACAACCTTGATTTTTAGTTGAACAGCTATGTTCTGAGCATCACTGTAAGGTACTTGAGAAGTCAACATTGGAGGGGCTTCTCTGATGCTCCTGTCTAAAGCAGGCACCATGGCATTCTCTATTCCATTACCCAGTTTTTCTAAAATTATAACCCCCAAATTACCATCTTTCTTTGCTACCTTTCTCACTATCTGTCTCTCATTGTTTCTCCACTCTGGAAGATCTGTTTGGATAAGGATATTTTTTAACTCCAGGAATGTACTGAGACTGGTACAATATATATTTCTTGAATTAAAGAAGGAAATAGTAAAAGTGGAGGTTACTTGTGAATGGCACTCTACAAAGAGTAGGGGAATGTTTTCAAATTTTTTAAATTGGCAGAATTTACTGTCAGTGTTTTTATTTTTTTATTTTTTTTATTTTATTTTTTATTATTATACTTTAAGTTCTAGGGTACATGTGCATAACGTGCAGGTTTGTTACATATGTATACTTGTGCCATGTTAGTGTGCTGCACCCATCAACTCATCATTTACATCAGGTATAACTCCCAATGCAATCCCTCCCCCATCCTCCCTCCCCATAATAGGCCCCGATGTGTGATGTTCCCCTTCCCCAGTCCAAGTGATCTCATTGTTCAGTTCCCACCTATGAGTGAGAACATGCGGTGTTTGGTTTTCTGTTCTCGTGATAGTTTGCTGAGAATGATGGTTTCCAGCTGCATCCATGTCCCTACAAAGGACACAAACTCATCCTTTTTTATGACTGCATAGTATTCCATGGTGTATATGTGCCACATTTTCTTAATGCAGTCTGTCACTGATGGACATTTGGGTTGATTCCAAGTCTTTGCTATTGTGAATAGTGCTGCAATAAACATATGTGTGCATGTGTCTTTATAGCAGCATGATTTATAATCCTTTGGGTATATACCCAATAATGAGATGGCTGGGTCATATGGTACATCTAGTTCTAGATCCTTAAGGAGTCGCCATACTGTTTTCCATAATGGCTGAACTAGTTTACAATACCACTAACAGTGTAAAAGTGTTCCTATTTCTCCACATCCTCTCCAGCACCTGTTGTTTCCTGACTTTTTAATGATTGCCATTCTAACTGGTGTGAGATGGTATCTCACTGTGGTTTTGATTTGCATTTCTCTCATGGCCAGTGATGAAGAACATTTTTTCATGTGTCTGTTGGCTGTATGCATGCCTTCTTTTGAGAAATGTCTGTTCATATCCCTTGCCCACTTTTTGATGGGGTTGTTTGTTTTTTTCTTGTAAATTTGTTTGAGTTCTTTGTAGGTTCTGGATATTAGCCCTTTGTCAGATGAGTAGATTGCAAAAATTTTCTCCCATTCTGTAGGTTGCCTGTTCAACCAATTTTGTTTTAATCAGTTCATCCCCTGACACACTTGCAGATTGGTTCCATATCTTGGCTTTTGTGAATGAAGTTGTAATAATCATGGGAGTCAGGCATATCTCTGACATGCTGACTTCATTTCCTGTGTGTATGCTGGATCACTTGGTGGTTTTATTTTCAATTTTTTGAGGAACCGCATTACTGTTTTTCATAGTAGCTGTACTAATTTACATTCCCACCAACAGTTATGCAAGGGTTCGTTTTTGTTTTTGTTTTTTTAGTCCATACCTTCACCAACTGAAGGAATCTCTCAAAGTGGTTTTGATCTGCATTGATTACTGATGTTGAGCGGGATTTCATAACCCCGGGGACGTTAATAAGTGTTTTTTTGTTTGTTTGTTTGTTTGTTTGTTTGTTTTTTAACAAGTTCTGCTCTGTGGACCAGGCTGGAGTGCAGTGACAGGATCTCCACTCACTGCCACCTCCGCCTCCCAGGTTCAAGTGATTCTCCTTCCTTAGCCTCCTGAGTAGCTGGGATTACAGACACATGACGCCACGCCCGGCTAATTTTTGCATTTTTAGTAGAGAGGGGGTTTCACCGTGTTAACCAGGATGGTCTCCATCTCCTGACCTCGTAATCCGCCCACCTTGGCCTCCCAAAGTGCTGGGATTACAGCCGTGAGTCACTGCGCCCGGCCAATTTATATGTCTTCTTTTAAGAAATGTCTGTTCAGGTACTTTGCCCCTTTTTAGTTATGTTCGTTTCTTTCTTTGCCATTGAGTTGTATAAGTTCCTTATATATATTTTTAAGTATTAATCCCAAATATTTTTTCCCGTTCTTCACTCTGTTGTTTCCTTTGCTGTGTAGAAACTTTTCAGTTTGATGCAATTCTATTTTCTATCTTTTGCTTTTGTTTTCTATGATTTGTGAGTCATATCTAAATTAAAATTAAAAAAAAAAATCAACATCCAGACCAATGTCAAGAACTTACTTTGTATTTTTGTTAGTACTTTTGCAGCTTCAGGACTTATATGTTTAAGTCTTCCATTCATTTTAGGGTTGATTTTTATGTATGATGTGAGATTATGGTGAAATTTTATTTTTTCTGCATGTGGATATTAAGTTTTCCTAGATCCATTTATTGAAGACACTATCCTGTCTCCATTACGTGTTACTGGCATCTTTGTCAAAGACTAACTGACCTTAAATGTGTGGATTTATTTCTGGGATCTTTATTCTGTTCCATTGGAATACATATTGTTTTTATGCCAGTATTATGATGCTTTGATTACTATGCTTTGTTTTGATTACTATGCCAGTATTATAATGTTTTGACTACTATAGATTTTGAAATCACGTAGTGTGATGTCTTCAGTTTTTTTCTCTTTGCTTGAGATTGCCTTGGCTATCTGATGTCTTTTGTGGTTTCATATGAATTTTAAAATTATTTTTTCAATTTCTATAAAAATGCCTGGAATTTTGGTAGGAATTGCATGGTATCTGTAGATTGCATTATGTAATATGGACATTTTAACTTTGTGTCTTTTTTCTTTTTTATTTGTCATCTTTCTAAAGCTTTGATTTTGTTGGTCTTTTATTGATTTTACTGGTCTTTTCAAAGAGACTCTTTTTGTTTAATTAACTTTATTATTTTTCTATTTTCAATTTTATTGAGTTCTGTTCTAATAGTTACTATTATTTTTCCTTTTTACTTCTGCTTGTTCTGGGTTTAGTTTGCTTCTCTTTTAGTGGTTTCTTATAGTGAGAACTTAGGTTATTAATTTGCGTACGTTTTATTTTTTAATAAAAGCATCTATTGCTATCTTTTTTCTCAAAGCACTGCTTTAGATATAATTGGCAAATATTTTTAAGTTTAATTTGTATTTAACTCAGCTAAATATATATTTTAATTTTTCTGTGATATTTCCTTTTTAACTTACAGATTGTTTTCAAATGTGATGTTTAATTTTCAGGTATTTAGTATTATCTGTCAGTCACCGATTTTATAGACTGATTCCATTTTTATGAGTGAAAATACATGATTCATATGATTTCAATTCTTAGGAATATGTTAATATTTTTTATAAAACAGGATATTGGCAATTTTGTTAAATATTCTATGTGAGCTTATAAGGAATGTGTATTCTATTGTTGTTGTATACAGTGTTTTATAAATATCCAGTAGATTTTGTTAGTTGGTTTTGTTATTTAGTCGTTCTATATTTTTGATAATTTTTCAGTTTAATGGATCTATCAATGAATGATGAATAAATATTTTGGTAAACTGAATATGGCCACTATAAGATATTCATGTCTTATTCTCAAGAGTCTGTAAATATTTGTTCTTACATGGCAAAATGTCTCCACACACTAAGTTAACAATCCTTAAATAAGGAGACTATTTTGGGGTGTGTGGCTAGGCTCAATGTATTAACAATGATCCTTAAAAGAGGGAGGAAAGGGGGTAAGAGACAGAAAAAGGAGATGTCATGTTGGAAGCAAAGGTCGGAATGATGCAAGAGACCACCACAAGTCAAGGAATGCAAGTCATCCCTAAATACTGGAAAAGAAAATAAACTGGATTTTCCACTAAAATGTTCTAAAGGAACACAGCCCTATCAACCAATTTTAGATTTCTGACTTCCAGAATTGTAACATAATAAATTTATCTTATGTAAGCTACTAAATTTGTGGTAATTTGTTACAACAACAATAAGAAACTTATTCAGGTGTTGAAATCTGTAGCTAACATTGTGCATTTATTTATTTATTTGTTTTATTTATTTATTTATTTATTCTTTAGTTTCGTCCATTTTTGCCCCTTTTTGGTTGATATGCATTTAGAATTTGTATGTCTTCTTCATAAATTGATGAATTGATGTTTTTATCATTATGTAATTACCCTCTATTTTTCTAGCAATTTTAATTTCTCTAACAAAAGTTTTGTTCATTTGATGTTGATATAGCCAGTTTAGCTTTCTTGAAATAGTGTTTGCATAGTTTTTATTTCCCTACTTTTCACTTGTAACTTATCTATTTATTTAAAAAATAAGTTTCTTTTAAATAGAATATAATTGGGCCATGTTTTATTTTATCTAATATTTCAATTCTTATATTTTCCTTCGTATATTTAGACATTTGTAGTTAATGTGAATTTGATGTTTATGACACCCTGGTATTCATTCATAGAGATTTTTTTCTTTTTATTTCTTTTCACCTTAGGGAAATTTTAAATGATATTCCATGTTTAATTATGTTTAATGTGATTATTGATATATTAGAATGTAAGCCTTCCATTTTATTTGCTGTCTCCTCTTTTTTTCTATTTTCTTCTCTCTTCTGCCTTTCTACAATTACTTGAACAATTTTTTTTTAAGTTTGATTTTTCTGTAGTGATTTAGAGTACATTTATTTTGTTTGTTTTTATTGTATTCTCTTGGGATTTCAACATACAATACTTATTCTAGTCTGTCAGTATCAACAGGTTATTAGTTTAAGTGGAATATCAAAATTTTATTAGCGTTTAGGTCTTTTTGCCCTCATCTTTTTATAGTATAATTGTATTAAATTGTATTAAATCTTTCCTTTACAAACACTGAGAACAACATTAAACACAGTTAATATTTTTTTCTTTTGGTGAAAAACTGTTTTTTAAAATTAAAATATATTTTAATGTTTGGTGAAATACATTTTTAAAAATTATAAAGGAGAATAGTGTATTATATTTACCCATGTATTTATTCTTTTTTTCCTCTTTTTTCATTTCTGATTTTTCTAGTTTGTACTTTTTAGCCTTTTCTCTCTGTTGGAAGAATTTTTTTTACCAGCTTGCTCAAATGTATGTTAGTGACAAATTCTCTTAATTTTCTTTTAACTGAGAATGTCTTTATGTTACCTCTTTATGTTACCTTTATTCCCAAAGAATATTTTCACTGGCTACACAATTTTGACTACACATTTCTTGTAGCACTTAAACAATGTTGTGCTACTTTTTTATTTGCTCCATAATTTTTGACCAGAAATCAGCTGTCATTTTAATAATTATTTTTTTTCATTGATAATAAATCTTTTTGGCTGCTTTCAATAATTATTTTTCCTATTTCATTTTTTAAAAATGTGACTATCATAGCATGTATTTCTTCAAATTTATTCTTTTAGAAGTGCTCAGCTTCTTCAATATGTAAGCTTATGGCTCTTGCTAAATTTGGAAAGTTTTCAGCTATTATTTCTCTAAATGCTTTTTCCACACTCTATCTCTTCATCTAAGATGCCAATGAAATGAAAAATAAGTAATTTTTAATGTCCCACAGGTATCTGGGTCTGAGTATATTTTTTTAAATATATATATTTTTATTTTACTTCAATTGGATCATTTCTACTGATTTATCTTCAAGTCTACTGCTTATTTTTCCTCTGTCATCTACGTGTTGTTACTGAGCCCATCGAGTGTTTTCTTTTGTTTCAATTATTATATTTTTTAATTCTGAAATTTCCATTTGTTTCTTTTTTACATCTTCTATGTTTTTTGAGACTTTCTATTCTTTTTAACTTGTTTAGGGGTTTTTAAAATAATGTTGTTGGGAGCATGTTTATAACAGCTGTCTTAAAAGTCATGTTGGATATTCTAACATCTGTCTCGTACCAGTCTTGGCATCTGGTAATTTTCATTTCTCATAGGAGTTAAGCCTTTTCTGGTTCTTGGTGTAATATATAATTATTGATTATATGCTGAAAATTATAGGTATGAGAATTATGTTCTCTTTAAATCTGCTATTTTCACAGGAAAAAATCTGTTTGGTTCAGAAAACATGTTCTGTCCCACATTTGTGAGCTATGATTCAAAGGCCAAATTAATTTTTAGTCTTTGTTGTGCTATTGTCTTCCATGCCTGCATCCTACCCAGAAGCCAATGTAAAACCTGGTCAGTATTCCACACTAATAGCTCACTCTTCAAACTTTCCACCGTTTATTCTAGTTGGTTCAAGCATACGAGTGATGTTGGGTCAGTTTGGGGTTCTGTTGAGGACTTCATGCATAAGTTTAAAAATATTTTTTCTCCAGCTTTTTTTCTGTCATATTCTTCCATGCACTAGCTGGAAGAGGCTTGCTGACTCATTACTGAAGAATGGAAACAGAACTTAGGTCTCCAGACACAATGTCCATGGCCATATTCCCATGATGTATTTATTTATTTTTTTAAAAAAGCAGAATTTTTATAATGTAGTAGATTGTGTTCGATAGTTTGTAATATTTTGCAATAATATACAAAATGAATTCAAAAACTTCTATGCTAAATTGAGTTTAATTACCTCAAGTGAAACTTTATTAAAAGCATTGTTGATTCGAAGATATTACTCTTTTTTTGTTTACCGAAAATATTTCAAATAAAATGTTATTTCTAAAAACTTTTGAAAGCATACTTTATAATATAGAGAATATTTAAAATAACATATTCAAAAATGTGTTTATTTTAATTTTATTGGAAATATAGATATAATATTTTTATATGTATATATACTTCATTTTGTTGGAAATATATATAAATTAAAATACATATTACATGTATATTTAATTTTCTTGGAAATATGTAAATATAAATAAAATATAGTAATATATGTTATATAAAAGTTATATGTACATTTAATTTTATCGCACATATATAAAGATATAATATAAATATATTTACATATTTATCAATAAATATATTTTAAGTTCTTAAAATAGCATCTAATTTTAATAAAAATCTACAAGTAAAGCCCTTTGGAAGATTTCGAATTCAATTTCTACTAACAAAAATTACAATAATTGGGTGTTTCCTTGAAATATCTTTATGATATAATTTTGATTCCTACTAATAGTCTTTTGTAGATAAACAAAATAAGGGCACAAATTTTTTTGAAGTGAATTATGCAAAAGATTACTTGGGGAAAATGCATAATAACAGATATTAAATGCTATTATTTCTATATAATTATTTCTAAATACTCGAAGTGCAGAACTTTGGCATTCAGGGCTGTGTTCCATCTAGAAAACTAATACTCAATAGCAACTCATAACCTGTGTAGCCAACAGAATATTTCTGATGCTTCTTAGACATTCTTTTATGTACAGAAACACCTCAGGGATGTTGAAGGTTCTGTTCTAGACTACTACAATAAAAAACAAGCTACACAAAGTTTTTGGTTTCTCAGTGCATGTAAAAATTATGTTACAGTCTTTTAAATTTGCAATAACATGTCTAAACAATGTATACAGCTTAACTAAAAATACTTTATTGCTAAAGCATGCTGATGTGGATGTATATAAGAAGCACATGCTTTTGGAAAAATGGTGCTAATAGGGTTGATCAAAGAAGTTGCAACAAATCTTCAACATGCAAAAACACAATAATTGTAAAGTACAATAAAGTGCATTAAAATGAGGTTTGTCGGTACTCAGCATTGTACTATTAAAAATAGATGCCCCTTTACAAATTATTTTATTGCTATCTCCAATAATAGCCTCCTCCTAACAAACAGGGATATGGGATGCTTAATACTGAAGGTCACTATTTTAAGTCTCCTTTGCTACTGAAGTTTAAAGTGCTGATTGTCATCACTGTAATCTGAATTGTCTTAATTTAACAAGTGCAGTATAAATTCTTTAATTAGTGTTAATTTAATTAGAAGCCCAAAGAAAAAAATATTAATTTAATTATAATTTTTGCTAATAATAAATTGCAATGGTACACTGGGGCAAATTCAAGCTCTGCACTTCAAGGCAAGGTCAATAAAATTTTTAGAGAAAGTAAAAATTCAGTTGAATAAAGAAAATAACAGGGAAATTTTTACTCCAAAAAGAGTGGAGTCAGTATGTTTCAGGCAAAAAAGACTTGGTGAAAAGGTTGAGCAAAAACAGAAAATGATCCAATTTGATCTGTTAGTCATTTTTACTTGTTAATATATTAAATATTCTTTAGCATAAATAAATTAGTTTTTCTAAATATGCACATTTCGAGCACTATACAGTAGTCCTCCTTATCCGTGGTCTCACCTTTGGGTGTTTCAGTTAATCATGGTCAACTGTGCTTCAAAAATATTAAATGAAATATTTCAGATATCAACATTTCTTCAGTTTTAAATTGTGCGTCATTCTGAGCAACGTGATGAAATCTCATGCCACCCACTTCATCCTGCCCTAGACATAAATCCTCCTTTTGTCTGGTGTATCCACACTGTATATGCTACCTACCTGTAGTAACTTAGTCACCACCTGGGTTATCAGATTGACTGATGTGATATTGAATTGCCTGTGCTTAAGTAACCCTTAATTTACTTCATAATGGCCTTTAAATGCAAGATTAGTGATGCTGACATATTGTTATAATTGTTCTGACATATTGTTATAATTGTATAATAAATTGTTCTATTTATTATAATTGTTGATATCTTACTGTGCCTAATTTATAAATTTAAACTCTGTCAGAGGCATGTATGTATAGAAAAAAAGTGTTCTTAATTTATATAATATAATATTATATATGAAGATATATATAAATATATATATATAAAAATACATATGCAGATGCAGATGAGAGGGAATTACTGCAGGTATAAGCATGGTCTTTCCAATCTTACTTGCACAGAAGAGAAATCTGATCACATATAATTAGGGTATGGTGCATGTGGGGATGAATATAGCTATAAATATTCTTGCAAGTGTCCCTGCAAATTCTTGAAAGATGTTGGATCAGGAGCATGATGGATCCTGAGAGAGGAAGTCCAGCTGTGCTACCTGAAGTTTATTCTCTGAAGCAGCTTGGAGCAGACAAACATGTGCAAGACCTTATCAGCTTCTGGGGCACCACAAAGCAGGTCATTTAACTTGTCCTATTTAGAGTTTAATTATAGAATCAACACTACATTTTTTTCTTGAGGCAAAGAAAAGGTCAATATTTTGAAAGCTGAATGTAGAATTTTATGCTATGTTGGTCAAGCCTTATTACTGAAAGTTGCTTCCACAAACTTTCGAAAAGTATTAAATAAAGTGAGCTTGGGGTGATTATACTTTGACAGCTAAAACTAAGAGACATTATTTCCCAGCTTCTTGAACCATTTCAGTATAGCTGAGCTCATGCTGTCCATGGTGAATTATTAGAAGTCACTCTGTGTGCTCCGTTTCAAAGAAAAATGTTCATTTCACCCAGCCTCAGTACCATTGCTTTGTTTGGTTTTTATAGCATCTAACAGATTTTGTCATCTGGAAATTTATATTGCTGCAAAACTGGCAGAAAAGTACTGAGAAAAGAGTATATGAGGCAGTTTAAAGCAACACTGAATGATGCAAAGCTCAATCAAAAGAGGACACATGAGGCCCCACTGGTTTACTACCTTAGTCTGAACTATTTAAAACTTGCATCTATACTGAGACAGTGGCACATTTCATGCACACACAAGAGAACAGTGTAATTAGTTACTTTCCATAACATTCACAGGAGTGGTTTCTATGAGTGAAAACTCATACATGTGTATATCTGAACACATATATACACATAGGTATATGTGTACATTATATCAATGTATATGTACATATGCATATGTAATATAATGTATTGATATTATATAATGTATTGATATATGTATTTATAGCACCTAAAAGATTATTTTGCCTTAAGAAAAAATATAGTGGTGATTCTATAAACTCTAAATATGAGTTTAAATCTGTTAGATGCTATAGATCATTGATATATGTGTTTTACATATATCAATGTCTATATTATATAACATCTATACATTATATTAATGTATATAAAATACATATATGCATACACATTTTATACATAGATGTATAAAATACAATCCATTCAAATATACTGTATAAAATACACTTTATATATGTTATACATTTTATACATATACATAAAATATATAATACATTATATATAGTATATTTTATACATACATGTGTTTATATATGTATTGCACACATATATCTATGTGTTTTAACATGACTGAATTTACAAAAGGAAGAGAAGTCATATTTTAGTGAAAATACACACTAATTATGTATAATTTCATTATTATGTCATAATATCAGGGATATATTTCAAGTACACACAGTTTATTCATTCCTTTAATATAGAGAGAGTAGCTATTTTATGCTACATATTGTGCAAACATAGAAGACACTACATGAGTCTGATCCTTAACTGCTTAAAATAAATTTTAAAGGTACATTTCAAGTTGAAAAAAGATAACAAATAAAAATAAGAAAATATATAAAAGTATAAAACTCCCTTGTAAATGTAAGTATCTAGTCAAATTTAAAATACTTGAATACTTTAAAGGTGGCATGTAAGTCATTCTTAACTTTAGTATAAGAGTTTAAAAAAATTAAAACAACTCTGATTATAAATAATTGGTGAATAAACACAATATAATTAGATGTAAAGTATGACATCAAAAGTGTACAATGTAGTGGTTGGAAAAGAAGTAAAATTTAGAGTATTTGTATGTGATTGAAGTTAAGGAAACATCAGCTTACATTAGTTCATTATAACAATAATATGCTTAATGTAAGCCTTATAATAACCACAAGAATAAAACCTCCAGTAAACACACAAAAGATAAACAGAAATAATTCAAGCATACAACTATAAAAATGCAACAAATTAAAAATACAGTAGCAAAATTGGAATAGAAGAACATGATGACTACAGAACAGTTCGTAAAAGTAACAAAATATTACTAGCAAATCTTTACCTATCAATAATTAATTTACATTTAAATGGATTAAATTCTCCAATCAAAAGACAAAGACTGGCTGAATGGATTTTTAAAAGATTCAACATATGGTGCCTACAAGAGACACACTTTAACCATAAGGACACACATAGACTGAAAGTGAAGGGACGGAAAAAGATGCTGTAGGCAAATGGTGACCAAAAGATTACAGGGGTAGATATTTAAACAAAATAGACTTTAAATGTAAAACTATAAAAAGAAACAAAGAAAATCATCATGAGAAAGAGGTCAAATTCATTAAGAAGTTGTAAAAATTTTAAATATGTATGCATCCAACATTGGAGCACCTAAATATATAAAGCAAACCTTATTAGATCAGATGGGTGAGACAGGCTGCAATTTAATAAGAGCAGGATACTTCATTACACTTTCACCAATAGACAGATCACTCGGACATAAAATCAATAAGAAAATTGTGAACTTGAACAGCATTATAGGTCAAATGGTCTAACGGACATATACAGAACATCCTACCCACTGGCAGCACAATACACATTCTTCTCAAGCTCACATGAAACATTCTTTAAAATAAATCATATATTAATTTGCAAAACTAGCCTTAATAAATTTGAAAAGATTGAAGGTAATATTTATAGTTCAATACAAAGAAAAAAGGAAACTATATTTTATATGCCAAATTTAATCAGTTGTTAGTGCTCTCTAGCATGACAAAAATATAAATTACTAGTCTAGTATCACCAATAAAAAAGAAAAGAAGGATGAGGATGAATTTAAAAATAAAAAGGGAAAAAAACAAGGATGCTACATTTGAATTATGGGTAAGGAAACCATTGATAATTCTCTAATCTTCAACTTTTCTATGTATAAAGTTAATAAAAATTATGCTGGTGTTGCCTACCCCACTTGATTTTAGACAATATCAAATTTGGTAAAATATGTAAAATGTTTAAACTCAAATTGCTACACTTTAATGATTATTTTGATATTTTACAAGTGACTAGAGATACATGTTGGCTGGCAGAAATGCATTACTTCATATGTTTGATCAAGAATTCATAATTTCCTTTTATAAAGAGTGAGTGATAATTTATGCGTCTTCTGACTTGGAATTTAAGAAAAGAGAAAGGTCCAGTTTCTATATTTTACAATGCTCGGATAGATAAAAGCACATGAAAACAAAACGAGGCACAATATATTTTTTAAATGCTCTATTTTCTCTTTAATTTCCAAATTCTAAAGGGAAAACATAATATTTTCTGCAGTGGTATGATTTAAATATATGAGAACATTTAGATGTTTGAAACATTTTTAACATTCATTTATTCTTTAATTAAGTAAATGAACATTTCTCACAAAGCTACTGTGTTAGTAAGTGAAATGTAAAAACAAATGTAAGAGTCTTTCTTGCTATTCAGGACTTTGCGAAGCAATCCAGATTTTTATGTCAGTCAACAAAGGTGAAACTGTGGCAATATGGTATTGTGGTTAGGACCACAGGTTTGCATGCAGGCGGGGGTTTGAACTATTCTAGTTTGGCAATGTACTAAGGTACAATCTCAAGCATGTTATTCCATCTCTGTAAGGCTCAGATTCTTCTCAATAGAGGATAAATGCACATGTCAAAGGGGAATAATAATAAAAGTATATACTAAACAGTTGTTGCCAAAATTGATTGAGGTAATAGATGGAAAATGGATTACAGAGTATTTGACATACACAAGTGTATGATAATGGTAGTTATAATTTTTACGTTTTATCAAACATGTATTTAGTATTTTTGTTCTTCATAAAAAAGAAGACTATTTTAAAATGAAGAATACTATACGAAGACCAGAAATTCAGGATAATGGGAAATATTAGAAGTGCTTTATATGGTTTCAGTTGTGTCTTTTATTCAGCTATGGAAACTTGCAAAACATTACTTCACACTATTTTATTTTGTTTCCTCTTGTAATAAACAGCGTAATAACAGCTACTCTCCAAGACTGTAGAAAAAATCAATGACATAATGTAGGGAAGAACCAGAAGTCCTCTTAAAAAGAAAAATGCCTTTTTTTTTTGAAGGAGTGCTTACATACATATTTTGAGGTAGGAGAGGAGATGCTGAGACTACTAATCTAAGTCATGTCCCCTCTCCCCAAAATGTTTTCATTAGAAAATAAGAATAACTTCCATTTACTGCTGAGAAAAGAAGGGAAAACAATGATGAGCAAAGACCTGATTGACAGGAGAAATGAACTAGCTGTAAATACAATAAAATATTTATATCATTAAGTAATGATGCTATCATTGATACTGTTGCGGGTAACGAGATTCTCAGTTTTCTCAAGTTCTCCCGTTTTAGTTGCAATGACTCTGCTCAATTCTGTGGCTCTTCAATTAACTGTAGACCTCTTAATATATTATGCTTCCATGTTGTAATGTGGTAGGATGTAGAAAATCTAAAACCATTGAAATGCATATTTGATTAATGTATTCAATCACATCTAGTTTACCTAATGGCAAGATGACACCTTGCAAAGGGACACTCAGTCAATCAGTACTTTCTTTGTCTCTATAGTATCAAATCAATGAATTTTAGATGCTTCTACACTACTTACCATTGGCTGGGATGAACATTAGTTTAGACAAAATGAAAATGTAATCATATTTGTGTTTTTATTGTAGTTAGTAAAAGTATCTTCAAATCAAATAGAAACTCTTTCAACAAACCTGATTTGTTTCTTCTCGTATGAATGAAGCTAAACCACTCACCAAGCAAATGCCTGGAATGCCCAAAAACTTGTTAGGGTCACTGGCACCAAAATGGAATCAGAAAATCTTCAATTTAGTTGTGCCACTAATTCTTGTTTTTAAAATTATTAACCCTTCAGGGCCTTTGCTTCTCTGTTATTGTTGTTTTGGTTTTCTTTGGAACTCAGCTCTAGGAATTAAACTGCCAATTTCAAGAGATAGTATACAAAATTTTTATTTGTCTAGTTTTTATCCATAAAAAGCCCTAGGATTTGACTTCTATATTTGCTTATGGCTCCATGACTACATTTAAGATGAATCTAGCCTAAATACTACCAGCTAGGCTTTGCAGCATCTATAGGGCAGGTTCCTAAAAGAGTCGACTTCTCACAAAACTTGCCCTCAAAATCAGCTTTCGTTCACAGCAATGCAACATCAGATCCGGTGAAAACCAGACTTCACTAATCGTAATTATTGTAGGTAAATAGAATTTTATAATACATAAATCTGTAGATGCCAGAAAGGAATGGAAAACTGCTTTAACCTGTTTTAGGGCAAATTTACATGCTAAGACTTTATAAAAAATAAATATTAGGGCAGAAATAGTCAGTAAAGTGAGGCAAGGAAGGAGGAAACACAAATACATTGTTATGTCTTACTAAGCTAGTCACACCATCATAAGAAAACAAGTTGTTAAGTCACAGTATTTTCTGAAGGAGCCGTGTGGAATCGCCCCACTTGGGACAGACGGGTGGTAGGAAAAATAAAGTGAGAAAAATGTATCTGCCAGAGGTTTCTTTCTTACCTAAACTCACAGCACACAGCACTGGATCCCTTGAATTTCCTGGTTTTGATACCTGTCCCCTTCAAGCAACTGCCAGGGAAGTCAGATCCTACACACACAGAGGAGGAGCCACTGACTTAACTCAGGCTGTGGCAGACACAGTAGAGATTAGGCCACCTGGAGGAACATGAGACAGGTGGTGAGGCTACAGAGAAGGCAACCAGAGTTTTATAGTGATGAAGTTGTTGAGGTTTAGGGCAGATTAGTTTGATCAAATCTGGGTGGATTTATACATTTGGGAGGTTAGAGAAATTTTAAAATCAGAATTGCAACCCTCAAATTGATGCAACAGATGACAATCTGATATAAACTCGAGAAAAAGAGCTGGTGATGTAATGGTAATGCAAGAATTAGAAACAAGGTTTTATACTTTCTGTTATAAATTGGGCAACAGAAAAGTTGCTCCCAGTAAAAGGAAGTTATAAGAATACCACTCTTTAGGAACAAGAAGGTTCACTTCTGTATTCTGAGTAGAGGAAAAAAATCCCCATAATAAATTGTAAAGATAAGCATCTAAAATACATAAACGTGGCCAGGTGTGATTGCTCACATCTGTAATCCAGCAATTTGAAAGGCCAAGGTGGGAGGATTGCTTGAGACCAGAACTTCACACTAGCCTATGCAACACAGTTAAATGCCACCTCCACAATTTTTTTTTTTTTAAATTAGCCAGGTGTGTTAGCACATGCTACTTGAGAGGCTGAGGCAGTAGGATGTCTTGAGCCTAGGGGTTTGAGGCTGCAATGAACTGTAATTTTGCCACTGCACTCCAGCCTAAGTAACAGAGTGAGACGGTGTCTCTAAAAATATAAATAAATAAATAAATAATAAAATACGTGAAAGCAAATTCAAAATTATACTGCCCTTCTGGGGCAGGAATTCCCAAGTAGAAAGATTATTTTTAGAATAGTTCTGTGAACTTTTGAATATCCTTATTACGGTGTTATGAATTGGCTATTATCAAGTGATTAAAATAAAACTCTTGCCTAGTACCTTGGATATTGAGTTCTTGGAATTTTCCTGCCATATCAAATTGGACAGGGAGCATTCACTCTACGTCTGCCCCAAATATCTTTATGAAGCTTAAAATTGCCTCCACAAATAATAATCTCTGAAAATAACCTTCTTTTTAAAATCTGAAACTCACTTTTTTGGCACTCTGCACTGTCAAACTGAAAATAAAGTGAATGATGAAAGAAACCATATACTGTGATATACAAACGCACCAAGCAAAAGTAGGAAAATGCTGTCTTGATTACGTATCCTTAAGAAAATTAATTTTGTGACAGAACATTGCCATTTTATATGTACATTATTAATATGATATTGTTAATAATGATACTGGTCTTATTCAAAATTGACTTCAGATCATTGAATAAAATAAATTAGAAATTATACTTATGTTATTAATAATCAGGATTTCCACATAGAAAGAACAAAATATATGGTATAAAATCAAAGAAAGGAAGAAGGACTGCTGTCACTTTGAAACAAAATTGAAAATACCAGTGTTCGTTGATGATTTTTAAAAAATGTGAATTAATTTTAGCTCTGTACAATATAATCATCTAACAGAGATGCCATTTTACCAGGATAAACCTAACATAATGCTCTTGCGGTTCAGATTATCATTTGCCACTCAAAGGAACCATGGCTTTCTACTTGAAGCAATGGTCAATTTCATGTTTGGGGCAGGAAATATACAGGGTAACACTGGCACATCTTATTTTAGCAGACAGCAAGGAATTTTAATCTGGTTGTGTCAAGAAACTCAAGAACTAGATTGAAAGGTCAATCTGACAGTAGTCAGATTGTGATAATTTAATTATCAAAATAATAATTGCAAAAGGTTGAGACATAGTGCATCTATAAAATACCATGAGTACATAATGATATCACAAATAATATTGAAAGATTATCATAGTGTCAAAAATTTTAATACACACAAGTCTTAGATTTCACTTAAAGTTTAATATGTGTTAATACTTCACTGTTATCTGGTAATGAGATTTTAGGAGAAGAAAACCATAACTCTTATTCCATATATTATTTGATAGGCAGCATGTTAACGAGGAATAAAAAGAGTCATGTTCTGTGGATTTGATGATGTCCCTGATTTCTACCCTTCTAATCTTCCAAATCTCTCTTTTTTTTTTTTTTTTTTTGGTAAAAGGCTCAGTAGAGGACTATTCTGGTGCTAATATATAACTATATTTTTCCAGTTGGGATCTAATGAAACATAATCCTCTAATAATCGGTTCTGACCAGAAACTCTTCAGACTCCAAACTAGAGTGTAGGCAATCAGATGTAAGATATTATTACGCCTTTTTCATGAGATAATCATAATGCTATACAATATGTTTAGTCAATCAATACACATTTTCTCTTGTTTCATTAGTGAAAAACTAATTGTTAAGTTTCACAATTGTTCTTAACAAAACCTCTGGTGATAAGTAGTGGTCTATATATCTATTTTGCTTATCAAAAATATATTTTCCAAAAAGGACCTAATAATTATAAACGATCAATTGCTTTGTTTGCAATACCAGCCTAGAAGATTCTAATGAGCCTAAACTCAAATTTTAATAGGTTTAGATGAGACTAGACTCAATATTGAGTCTCAGTTTTAAGTATTTCCTGCCATTCCACACGAGATTCCCAGGTCTTACAACCAGGCTCTTCCAGGCAAATGGTACAATAAAATCTCTTCGGGGATGTAATGGACTAAATAAGTGCCCTCTCAAAATTTATATGCTGAATTTTGAACCCTCAGTGTGACAGTATTAGGAGCTCAGCCTTTGGGAGGTAATTAATCATGCAAATGAAACCCTCATGAATGAGATTAGTGCCCTTATGAAAGAAACTCCAAAGCACTTCCTTGCCCTCTTTCTGCCATGCAAAGACACAGCTAGAAATCTGTTCTCTAGAAGACGGCTTTCACCATAACCTGGCTATGCAGGCACCCTGACCTTGCTTCCAGCTTCCCAAACCATGAGAAATAAATTTTTGTTGTTTTTAAAACACCCAGTCTATGGCAATGTTTTATAGCAGCATGAAGTGATACAATAGTGGATTATTACAAATAGGTCATAAATTATATTATTTCCAGGCAAAAAATGACATTCCAGTTATCTGTTGCCTTGGAACAAACCACCATCAAACTCACTAGCTTAATAACAAACGTTTTATTATCTCTTATAATTTTTGCGGTTCAGGAATATGAGAAGAGTTTGGTTGGGTGGTTGTATTTTGGGTTTTTATGATTGTAACCAGCTGTCACCTAACACAAGACAACTGAGAACTAAAGCATCCAGGAGCTGGCTGGACATCACTCTCTTTCCCTCTATGTAGCATTAAGACACTAACATGAGGTCCCCATAGGTGGAATAGTTTGAGCTTCCTCACAGCTCAAACTATTTTATTTTCATACTACTTAAATTTTCAATATAATATCTGGCATAATTTTCATCCTGTGTAGCATCCAGTAATAATTTGGCACATATCTTGTATTATCCTGTATGTAAAAAATGGTAGCAGCTACAGTAAAAAATCTTAAATTAGAGGTGCGTAAATTTGCCTGCTACAAATTTGCCTGCTGAGGGAAGGAAAGGAACCCTCAGCTTGACTCCACCATTTCTATTTGTATAACCTTGGGAAAATTATTTAACCTCACTAGGCCTGAATTTTCCCATTTGTAAATTGTGAATAAAAATACCACCTTATAGAGTTATTGTTAATATGATGAATGTCAATCCCAATGTTGAGATGAGATAATACATGTCTGAATTTACAAGAGAGGAAGCATTGTTTATATATGACTTTTAAAAATAAGACTAAAGAAGCCTAAATAATTTGACCTGGATCATAAAAAGAATGGGAATAGCAAGTAATCACTTTTTTTCTTTTTTATTTCTTTGCTTGTAAACTAGAGTTTTGGACTTGGATAAAACTATTTGTAATTTAATGTCACAATAATGTATGAGAATGGAAAGTAAACCAGAAATGGAGGATTTTAGGGATAAAATAATCTTAACATCTTTGAAAAGAGGTTCAGTCTATACAATATGATAGACAGGCATACCTCAGAAATATTGTGGGTTTGGGTCCAGATCACAGCAATAAAACTAATATCGCAAAAAGCAAGTCACACTAATTTATTGCTTTCCCTGTGCATAAAAAGTTATGTTACACTATAGTTTATTAAGTATACAATAGCAATGTCTCCAAAATCACTCGTTAATTAAAATACTGTATTGTTAAAAAAATGCTAAGAATCATCTGAGCATTTAGAAAGTCATAAACATTTTCCTGGTGGAGAATCTTGCCTAGATGTCAATGTGTGTTGATGAATCAGGGGGATGATTGCTGAGGACTGGGGTGGCTGTGGCCATTTCTTAAAATCTGACAACACTGAAGGTTGTCGCATTGATTGACTTATCTTGTCCTACAAGATTTATTTGCAACATATAATATTATTTGATAACATTAAAAAAACTTTTATTACATGTTTAGGTTTGTTATATAGGTAAATTGCATATTGTGGGGGTTTAGTGTACAGATTATTTCATCACCCAAGTAATAAGCACTGAAACCAATAGGTAGTTTTCCAAGCATCACCCTCCTCTCTCGCTTCACCTTCAATTAGGTCCTGGTGTCCTTTGTTCCCCTCTTTGTAACCATATGTAATCGATATTTAGCTCCCACTTATAAGTGAGAACATGTGGTATTTGTTTTTCTGCTCCTGGGTGAGTTTGCTTAGGAGAATGACTTTCAGCTCTATCCATGTTCCTGCAAAGAACATGGTTTCATTATTTTTTGTGGTTGCATAGTATTCCATGGTATAAATGTACCACATTTACTTTATCAAGTCTACTATTGATGGGCATTTAGGTTGATTCTAAGTCTTTGCTAATGTGAATAGTACTACATTGAACATACAGATGCATGTGCCTTTATGGTAGAACCATTTATATTCCTTTGGGTATATATCAATAATGAGATTGCCGGATCAAGTGGTAATTCTGTTCTTTGAGTAATTCTGTTTTGTAATTAATTCTGTTCTTTGAGTAATTAAGTTCTTTGATAAATTGTGAAACAGATTTTATCAATGACTGAACCTAATTTATATCCCCAACATCAGTGTATTAGTGTTCCCTTCTCTCCACAAACTTGCCAGTATCATTCTGACAGGTGTGAGAGGGAATCTTATTGTGGTTTTCATTTGCATTTATGTAATGATTAGTCATGTTGAGCATTTTTTTGTATGCTCCCTGCCTGTGTGTGTGTCTTTTGAATGGTGTCTATTCATGTCCATTGCCCACTCTTTAAAGTATTTTTGTTGTTTTTTGCTTGAAAATTTAAGTTCCTTTTAGATTCCAGATATTGAACCTTTGTCAAATTCACAATATGCAAGTATTTTCTCCCATTGTGTAGGTTTTGTGTTTACACTGTTGATAGTTCCTTCTGTGCAGAAGCTCTTTAGTTTAATTAGGTCCCATTGTCAATTTTTGCTTTTGTTGCAATTGCTTTTGGTGTCTTCATCATTATAATGATGAACTTTGCCAGTTCCTGTTTCCAGAGTGGTATTTCTGAAGCTATTTTCCAAGGTTTTTATAGTTTTAGGTTTTACAGTTAAGTCTTAATCCAACTTTAGTTGCTTTTTTGTATCTGGTGTAAGGAAAGGGCCCAGTTTTAATACTCTACATATAGCTATCCAGTTATCCCAGCATTATATATTGAATAAGGAGTTCTTTCCTATTTCTTATTTGTGTCAACTTTGTCAAAGAGAAGAACCAAATAACCATAATCAGAAATGACAAAGGGGACATTACCACTGACTCCACAGTAATACAAACAAACAAACAAACAAAAATCCCCAGGGATTGCAATTCTACTAGATGTATAAAGAAGAGAGTGCACCATTTCTACCGAAAATACACACCCCACAAGAAAAAAAAAAAAAAAAAAAAAGGAGGAGGGACTCCACCACAACTAAATCTATGAGACCAGCTTCATTTTGATTCCAAAATCTGGCACAGACACAGCAAAAAAAGAAAATGTCAGGCCAATATCCTTGATGAACACAGACACCAAAATCCTCAACAAAATACCAGCAAACTGAATTTAGCACATCAAAAAGTGAAACCACCACAATCAATTAGGCTTTACTTCTGGCATGCAAGGTTGGCTCAACATATGCAAATCAACAAATGTGATTCATCACAAACAGAATAAAAAATAAAAATGACATGATTATCTCAATAGATACAGAAAAGGCTTTTGACAAAAATCAACATTGCTTCATGTTAAAAACGCTAAGAAAACCTAGGCATTGAAAGAATATATTTCAAAATAATAAGAGCCATCTATGGAAAGCTCACACTAAACCTCACACTGAATGGCAAAAGCTGGAAACATTCCCCTTGAAAATCAGAATAAGAAGACAATACCCTCTCTCACTACTGCTGTTCAATATAGTACTGGAAGTCCTAGCCAGAGCAATCAGGCAAGAGGAAGAAATAAAAAGCACAGAAATAGGAAGAGGGGAACTTCAAATACCCTTGTCTGCAGATGGTATGATTCTATACCAAGAAAACTCCATAGTCTCTGCCCAAAAGCTCCTTGATCTGATACAGAAATTTTGTAACATTGCAGGAAACAAAATTGTGTAAATACGTTGGTAGCACACTTATACAACAACAACATCCAAGCTGAGAGCAAAATCAAGAATACAATCACATTCACAATAGCCACAAAAGGAATAAAATCCATAGGAATACAGCTGACCTGGAAGTTGAAATATCTCTAAAATGAGAATTACAAAACACTGCTCAAATAAATCAGAGATGATGCAAACATATTAAAGCTGATTGATAACAAATTAATATTGATTCTTCCTATCTATGAGCATGGAAAAACATTTAATGCTCATGGATAGGTGAGCATGGAAAAACATTCCATGCTCATAGACAGGAAGGATTAATATTACTAAAATGACTGATAGTTTGATATGAATAGCTAGAAGGCATTTTATAGATTCAATGCTATTACTATCAAAATATTAGTAACATTCTTCACATAATTAAAAAATAAACTATTTTAAAATTTATATGGAACCAAAACAAAAGCCCGAATAGCCAAGGCAATCCTAAGCATCAAAATAACATCAAATAGCAAAGCTGGAGGCATCATATTACTTGACTTCAAACTATACCACAAGGTTACAATTTCCAAAACACCTTGGTACTGGTACAAAAGCAGATACATAGACAAATGAAACAGAATAGAGATCCCAGGTATAATGCGACACACCTACAGCCATCTCTTTTATTTTACCCACAGCATTATACCCACAATAGAACTTCTTTCAAACATTGGAATCAATGTTCTCAAACTCTGTCACTGCTTTATAAACTAAGTTTTTGTAATGTTCTAAGTCCTTTGTTATTTCAACAATGTTCATAGCATTTTTATTATGTGTAGTTTCCATGTCAAGAAACGATTTTCTTTGGTCATCCTTAAAAGCAACTTCTCATTCGTTAAAGTTTAATCATGAGATTGCAGCAACCTTGTCACATCTTTAGCTTTAGACTATTTCTAACTTGTTTCATTTCACTCCCACCACCTTCTAATGTTACTTCCTCCACTGAAGTCTGGAACCCCTCAAAGTCATCCATGAGAGTTGAAATAAACTTCTTCCAAACTCCTGTTAATGTTGATATTTTGACTTCCTCTCATGAAACATGAATGTTCTTAATGCAATCTACAATGGTGATTCCTTCCACGTGGTTTTTGATTTACTTTGCCCACATCCATTGGAGGAATCACTATCTCTGGCAACTACAGTCTTTTAAAATGTGTTTCTTTAATAATAAGACTTGAAAGTAAGAAATTGCTCTTTGATTCATGGGCTGGAGAATAAATATTCTGTTAGCAGGAATGAAAACAGCATTAATCTCCTTATAAATCTCCATCACTATTCTTTTGTAACAAGGTACATTGTCAATAAGCAGTACTATTTTGAAAAGAATCTTTTTTTTTTTTAATTCTCAGCAGATAGGTCTCAACAGCAGGCTTAAAATATTCAGTAAATCATTCTGTAACCAGATGTGCTTTCATCTAGTCTTTGTCTTTCCATTTATAAAGCACAGGCAGAGTGGATTTAGCATCATTCTTAGGGGCCTTAGCATTTATGGAATGGTAAATGAATATTGGCTTCAACTTAAAGTCACTAGCTGCATTAGTTCCTAACAAGAGTGCCAGCCTGTCTTTTGAAGCTATAAAACCAGATATTGACTTTTCCTCTTTATTTGAGAGTTCTAGATGGTATTTTCTTCCGGTAGAAGGCTGTTTCATCTACATTAAAACTGTTTTTTATTGTAATCATTTTAGCTAAATATCCTGAATAACTTGTTATAGCTTCCACATCAGCATGTGCTGCTTCACCTTGCACTTTTAAGATACAGAGACGACTTCTTAAACCTCATGAACCAGCTCCAGCTGACTTCAAACTTTTCTTCTTCAACTTCTTCACCTCTCCTGGTCCTCTAGAACTGGAAAGAGTTAGGGCCTTGTTCTGGATTAGACTTTGGCTTAAGGGGATGTTGTGGCTGGTTTGATCTTCTATTCAGACCTCTAAAACTTCCTCGATATCAGCAATAAGCCTGCTTTTCTTTCTTATCATTTGTGTGTTCACTGAAGTCGCACTTTTAATTTCCTTCAAGAGCTTTGCATTCACCAGTTGGCTAACTGATTGGTGCAAGAGATATAGCTTTCAGCCTCCCTAGGGTTTTGACATGTCTTTCTCACTAAGCTTAATAATTTCTAACTTCTTATTTAAAGTAAGAGATGTGTGACTCCTTCTTTTACTTCACCAGGTAGAGGCCATTGTAGGGTTAGTAACTGGCCTAATTTCAATATTGATGTGTCTCAGAGAAAAGGGAAAACTAAAGAATGTGAAAGAGATGGGGTCATGGCTGGTTGTGGAGCAGTTAGAACACACACAACATTCATTGATTAAATTTACTGTCTTACATGCGCATGTTTCATAGTGCCTCAAAACAGTTAAAATGCTAATATCTATGATTAGTGATTACAGGTCACTAAAACAGGTATAGTAGTAATGAAAAAAGTTTGCAATATTGTAAGAATTACCAAAATGTGACACTGAAACACAAAGTGAGCACATGCAGTTGGAAAGCTGTGTCAATAGACTGGCTCCAGGCAGTGCTTCCACAAACCTTCAATTTGTAACAAGTGTTAAAAATCTCCAAAGCTCAATAAAGTGCAATAAAACCAGACATGACTTTACTTTCTTGCCAAGGTTGGAAGTTAATAAGTCTGATCACATCTTTGAGTTTCATTATCTCTATATTATTTAGGAAACACTAATTTAGATCAAAACCACATGGAGATGAATCCCAGCAGCAACAACAACAGCTGAAGATGATTGAACATTTTGCATGTTACTCTTTTTCAGGCATTGTTGCAATAGCACTGCATGGTTTAACTGGCTTAAATTTTACCACAACTATCTATAAGGCATGTTATTATAATTACTCAAATTTTATATAACATGGACCTGAAACCTGGATCTGTTAAACAATGTACTGCTATGTTCTGAATTTTTGTGCTTCAGAATAAAATGGCATGGCCCTCATGATTAAGATTTGTGCCCTTATAAAAGAGACTGAAGAGAGCTAGGTAGCCACTTCTATCATGTGATGTTACACTGAGAAGACAAATCTGTCTTAATCTTGGACTTCCCAGTCTCCAAAACTGTAGGAAATAATATCTAGTGTTTATAAACTACGTAGTTTATGGTATTTTGTTATAGCAGCCTGAGCAGATTAAGACATTAATATGGTTTGAATATTTATTCCCTCCAAATATGTTGAAATGTAACCCCCAATATTGGAGGTGAGAGGTGTTTCGGTCATGAGGGCAGATCCCTCATTAATGGTGTGGTGCCCTCCCCATGGTAATGAGTGTGTTCTCACTGTGAGTGCATGTGAAATCTGGTGGCTTAAGAGTGTGGCACTTCCTTCTCTCTCTCTTGCTCCCGCCATCATCATGTGACATACCTGCTCCCTCTTTGCCTTCTGTCATGACTGTAAGCTTCCTGAGGCTCTCACTAGAATCAGATGCTAGCACAACACTTCCTGTAGAGCATGAAGAATGAATTAAACCCTTTTTCTATATAAATCATCCAGTTTCAGGCGTTCATTTTTAGTAACTCAAAAACAGCCTAACACATACATGTATCAATATTACAAAGTTAAAAATCATGAATGAGTTCCAAATTCAAACCATTTAGCTCTAGTTTACACTCATATTTTACATAGAAGTTACTCCCAGATACAATAGAAACATCCTCAATCACGAACAAAGAATTAGGCCCCTTGTTAGTCTTCCATTCTTTTCTTTGGAGCACAAATTAATGAGAGAAGCATTCCTTATACATTTGGAGATGACTGACATGATTCCTTCTACCTGGCTATGTTTGAACTGCTTCAGAATTTGCTTTATCCGTGTGCATTATAGAAATCTTACCTAAAGAATGTCTGGAAGGCATTTTCACTGATTATGTGCCCATTAATTCTTCATCTAAAACCTCCTATAGTTTCTGTGCAGACTCAGTCTAAACCTTACATTTCTCTAAATGGTTGACCATATTAGAAAAATCAAGCTTAATATATGTGTCCAGATAAGTCTGCAACTTAAGACTCATAATGATACCAGTGTTTCTGTATACATTCTTGATTCCATAATTAATTACCTTACAGTAAAGCTAATAAATTCCCAAATTAATCAGGTTCACAAAATGTCTATGATAGAAATGTGAATCCACATGCTTCTACACTTAGTGTAGTTACCTTATAACTGCACAAGAACATTAAAATATTTTTAATGGGGAGTAATACAGTATACATGGCTATGCACACTAGAAAAAACTTTCAGTAGTTCAGGCTGTCCAAAAATAATAACATTAGAACAAATGCGTTGAAAAGTGAGAGTACAAAGGTTTCCACAAGAGTAACAGAAAATAAAAAAGTCATTTCTCATTAAAACTGAGTTTAGATGTGAATTTAGTTAGTGCCTTAGAACAGCATAAGAGAAAATTAATGTAATCTAATTTTATACATATTACTTATTACAGCTTACCTCCTGTATTAATTAAATTTCCTCTAGGAAATTAGCAAGTTAAATCCAAAATGCTAATGATTAGACAAAAGACATGTAGTGATTTTAAATTTTTTTTCACTGTTACAGATCAAAGCCATTTATTGTTTGAACAAGATTATTTGCTTTCAGAAACAATGAAACAATAGATTTTTCAAGCTACAAGTTTCCTACGAATTATCTGTCTTGAATAGGAAGAGTTAAAAGTTGGGAATTTTAAACTGATTTGAAGGAGTTTGAGGGATGTATGATAATACGTTAGTATTACAGAGCCCTTAATAAGACATTTGTTAGTTTCTCCTTGAAGTTTGAATGGGAATAATATTCTTTACAGGTAGCTGCAGTACTTAAAAATTGAGAATATCAATTGAGCATAGTTAAATATGAAATAAGTGCCAGAAATAGTTTTTAGCATTTTCCTCTTTAGAGAATATTAAAATATAAGTTGGCTAGATCCTGTTAACACCCAATTCAAAGATTCCCTCTACCTTCTTTTATTTGAGGTTTATAACCTATTGCCATTATAACTTTGATGAATTGATTGTTACTTTTTCAACCAGGATTTCTTTGGCAGTGTAAAGTATTCTTAATTCAAAAAAATGTGTTCTTAAACCTTGAAATAACCAATGTACAATAATCAAGTTTTTACTGTGTACACAAGACAAAATAAATCTGCTTTACCATCAACTTCTGTGGCACAATATCATATTATGTGGCCACAAAAATAATGTCCAATGAGCACTGAAAACAAAGCTCTATTATGATTATGTGCTCTATGTAATAAAGAATTTAATGTCAGCTAAAGAGAGTTCTGGCCCTTGCCCTTTTCTATGGGGAGGCAATCTCTATGCTCTGAGCAAATGTCTTCATTTATCTGGGAGCCTTAAGCCAGTCAGATACTAACAATGTGATTTGTAATGGGGGCTTTAGGTCCCATGGTACAAGCTTAACTTCCAAAGGGGTTGGAGACTGAAGTCAGCCAGGTGGCCAGCCAACCAGGCTTACACGATTAACCCTCAGGAAAGACTCTGGATATGGAGACTTGGATGAAATTTCCAGGTTGAAAATCCTCTGTGCATACTGTCACACACTGATGCTAGGAATATAAGAATGTTCATGGCACTGGAAACTCCACATTTGGAATGTTTCTGAACTTTGCTCCATACATCCCTGCCCTTGGCTGCTTTTAATATGTATCTTTTACCTTAAATAAACTGTGAGTATAATAGTTCTGTGAGTCCTTCTAGCAAATTATTGAACCTTAGGTTTTATAATACCCCTGAACTTGCAATTGGTGTCAAAAAGGAAAGTAGTCTTGGAAATCCTGGTTTCATTAAACCTGCAGCCATCTACCATAAAAAGAATTTTTAAAAAATCATCAAATACTTCTTATTATGCTTATGCAATCTTACAGTGAAATCTTTTTCACCAGGTGGCATAAAAATTCTTTTGAAAAGATGTATGTGTGGACAACCTAGAGAAGAAATGACTTTTCTATTTCTCTTCTCAATTCTACTAACTAAAACCCTGCAGTGATATTACTTATCAATGCTATGATCAATAAATTTGAAAAAAAAAACAAACCATGTGTTCAATTTCCATTGACTTACATGGTAGGCCTGTAATAATACTAAAATAATGATGTAGATAACATAATTCTTGCCATGAAATAATTTACAAAAATCTTGCATAATATTATATATACAAAACTATCTATAATTTCAGTTAGAAATACAATGAAATTAATAATACTCATCCAGTGTAGAAATAAGAATAACCTAGGATGTACCTTAAAATGGATTTGGATATGATGAGTTTTTTATTTATTTGTACATTCTTCAGTTTCTTTCACCAATGTTTGGTAATTTTCATTTCACATGTCTTTTACCTCTTCGATGAAGTTAATTCTTAAATATCTTTTGATATGTTTGTAAATGGAATTACTTTCTTAATTTAGGTTTTGTGTTGTTTATGTTTAGTGTATAGAAACCCATTGATTTTTGCCTGTTGATTTTGTATTCTGCTATTTTACCAAATTTGTGTATGTGCGGTGTGTGTGTGTGTGTGTGTGTGTGTGTGTAGAATATTTAGGGTTTTCACTTGTAAGTGGGACCTAAACATTGAGTACACAAGGATACAAAGAAGGTAACAACAAACACTGGGGTCTACTTGAGAATGGAAGGTAAGAGAAGGATGAGGATTGAAAAACTACCTGTTAGGTACTACCTTTATTACTAGGTGACAAAGTAATCTGTACACAAAACCCCTGTGGCACACAAGTTACCAATATAACAAACCCATACGTGTACCCTCAATCCTAAAATAAAATTTGGAGAAAAAAATGTAAGGACATAATGATTATGAAAAATCAGGAAAATATGACACACCAAAAGAAACTAAGATATTTTCAGTAATGGAAGAAAAATGAATTTTATTCCTAATGAAAAATTAGATTAGTCACAGTATACAAAATAAAATACATATTTTCCCTATGAATTTCCCAATACTGTACATGATATCTGATTTTTAGTCAATTGGTAAACAGTTACATATTTAAATAAATATCACAAATATGTATGGAAAAATTGTTTTTGAATATATGTAATTTAGAACGTAACTTTAAAAGCTAGTGGATGTATTGAGAGCTCAGCAGTTCTCAACTTTTTTGGCACCAGGGATCAGTTTCATGGAAGATAATCTTTCCACAGACAGTGGGGAAGGGAGGACGGTTTTGGGATGAAACTGTTCCACCTCAGATAATCAAGTATTAGATTCTCATAAAAAGCACGCAACCTAGATTCCTTGCATGTCCAGTTCAAAATAGGGTTTGTACATCTATGAGAATCTAATGCCACCACTGATCTGACAGGAGGCGGAGCTCAGGCAGTAGTGCCTGCTGGCCCACCGCTCACCTCCTGCTGTGTACACCAGTTACTAACAGACCATGGACCGGAACAGGTATGTGGCCCAGGGGTTGGGGACCTCCTATGTTAACTCATCAAAGTGTATACTAAAATGCGTGCATTTTAATTATTTTTAAATGGTATTTCAATAAAGTTCAGTCAAACTGGAATGCCAACAGAAAAAGAAATGGAATACCAACAGAAACAGATACCTACTCTATAGTCAACATAATTTTTCTTTTGTATATAGTGTGTAAATATAAAAAAAAAATCCATCCTTTTAATTTAATGAAGCTTCGGTAGGGCCACTGTGTGGGGTATTGAAAAAAGGTGTGTTAGAATAAACTACATCTATATTCTCTTATTGCATGAATATAATATATTATAGCATTAAAACAGTGAGATTTCTACAGCAGTAGAGATTAGTAAAAGGGAAGTCATTTTTTCCAGTTAATCTCTAAAATCTTTTATTTAGTAATTTTTAAAAACCTGTAGAAGTCATTTAAAAAGCAAATCAAATAAGACTAAATGTTCAAGAGTGCACTTACAATTGAATTAGTTCTTCCCTGGAGACTGAGATAAGTATCACTAGTTTATGAGTTAGTCATAAGCCGTACTAATTCTGAAATTATTTTAGTAGCTATGCTTGATATTATCTTATCTGTTTAGCTATTCTTTTTCTCCCAGAAAATATTAAATGCTAATGAATCATCCACAAATTGCTATATTGGTATATTATCAAAATTGTGAAGGCTCTGGTAAGGTAAGGACATCTATAATTTTAAATTAAATATAATTTGAAAATATATATGTTCTCTAAATTCACTGCATTGTGACTAGCATGCACTTTGTAATACTGCAAGGATTTCTTGTCTTAACCAGTTATCAGCTATTCAACAAATACTTTTTGTGTATACGCACTTAAAAGTATTCATCACTATTTTAGGTGTTCTGGAGGTGAATAAAGTATAAAACTTTTCATATGTCCTCTAATGAGCTTCAAATTAGCTGCAGATATAACTAAGAAAGAACAAGAGCCCTGAGCTATTTCAGAAGAAAGGGGATTATCGATGTGGGTTCCCGTAGATGAATTCTGAACTGGTGCATATAACATGGATTAAGAATAGTCTTAACTGGAAAAAATATAAAGAATCAGCAAGTAAACTATAAAGATTCAAGTCTTTTAAATTCTCATTATTCTTGCACAGAAACCAAGGAATTCTGTTGGGCATCCTTTTTGGGTTTGCCTTTCAAGAAAGGGACTTTATCTTTTTCTCTCTCATTTGTAAGGAGGAAATACTTATGTCAGAGGAGAAATAAACAGACTATTATCGTATTATCCAGTGGCCTGGATTTGGTGTATCAATTGCATATTGGATTTGCTGAGAAATACAGCTGCTCAGCACCTTAGGTACTGGCAACCATGGGCACTAACCTCTAAGGGAAATTATATACCCCTCCCCAGAAGAACATAATCTGTACTCATTTTCTTCCCGGTGCTATATGTCCCTCATGTATCTAAAAATAATTTTCCCAAATAGTTGTTCTATTTCTTTATAACCATCATCTATGCTTGTTTGTCACAACCTGGGAATTCTCTTTCTGGATGTTCTCTCATGACCAACTATGTTTTGTATTAGTGCATCAGCTTTTCATCGCTGTTATTGCTGACAACGTTCAAAGAAATTTGGTTTATTGATATCCATGAAAAACTGTATGAAAAACGTAGCTTTTCTATTAAACCAGACTGTAGCCTCCATGGCAATACTGAATTTTGAATTTAACCATTATCTTCACATCCATTTTATGAATGCGGAAGGCATGTCTTCTCTCTCCAGATTAACCAGTATGGTACTTTGTTCTGAATCAAAGCCCCAGTGAACCTCTCCTTACTACCTCACATTAGACCTCACTCAATTACATGAAGAAAAATAAAGAACTAAGCCTCTTATAATTTTCACAGCCAAGAAGGCATTAGTCTATGGAGATTTATTTTCTTCGCAGACATTGGGACATTTCACATGTATCTGATTTTTTAAGCCCCTACATGGTGCATTGGTTAATTAATTAACCACCCATTTACCCATATGGCAGCCTGTGGAATATTATTTAATGTCCTTCACGACTGTAGTCATGAGGGGACAGCAGGACCTATGGATTCATAAGGAGAAGTCAAAAGATTAAATTAGGAACATTCCTCTATTAAAATAGACATCTCAAGAAGGTCACTTATTATTCTAAAGACACAAAATATCTGCCTCTCCCCCTGAGAAAGGCCAAAAAATCTCTATTGATTAGATATAAACATATTTGACGCCCTATCTGAACCCCAAGAAATAATGATGTGCAAACAGATCACTGTCAGTAATCACTCTTTTTTCTGTTTCATATAGGGACAGGATAATTCCCAAGATAAACTGAATGTATTTGACAAGCATTGAGCATCAGGGAATGCACCATGATATAATAAGGAGATTGAAAATAAACTTGAAATCTTACTTAAATTTTTTAAAAATTCTTTTAAATTATTCATTCATTGATATTTTTGAGAGGAGTCTCACTCTATCACCCAGGCTGTACCGTAGTAGTAAGAGCATTGCTCACTGTAACCTCAAACTCCTAGGCTCAAGAGATCCTCCTGCCTCAGCCTCCTGAGTAGCTAGGACTACAGGTGTATGCCACTATACTTGGCTATTTTTTTATTTTTTATTTTTAGCAGATAATGTGGTCTTGCTATGTTGCCCAGGTTGATCTCAAACTCCTGGCCTCAAGTGGTCCTCCTCCTCAGGCTCTGAAAATGCTGGGATTGTGAGTATGAGCCATTGAACTGGGCCTGCAATCTCACTTTGATTTTTTGTAACAGAGAGCTTCTTGGGACTAGGAATTCTGCTTTACTAGCAGGATAAGTTTCATTTAACCTTGGTGTTTTTTGGTTTTGTTTGTTTGTTTTCCCTCTAACAAGAAGTATTGTGCCTGACTCTAACTTATTGACCTCAGGTTCTACAGTTGCTTAGCAATTGTCTTACCCATAAACTGTTGACAAAATGGTTTGGTGTTAAGACATCTGTTTACAGACCAATGATAAGGTTGTAGTTGCTCTTGTCTCATGAAACTGGAGAGAAATATGAGGTGGAATACTTTCCTCAGAAAGGTAACCTACAGCACATGCAGAAGAGTGGACTGGGCTCAGCAAAACTCTTTGTGGGGATGAGGGTCTGATTCCCTACCATTCACTAACTTTATCTTCAGCACCCACTTATATTTCTCTCTTCATTCTCCTCCTTTCTTTAGCATCCTAAATGAACAACAGTCATATTTCTAAATATTCCCTTAAAATTGCTGTACCAAATAGAAGATCAGTAGAAACTAAACATCCAGAGCTGAGCTGAGGACTGCAATTAAGGATTTTACTAAACTTTGGAAAAACAAAAAAATTGGTGCTGAATTTCAAATACTGATTACTTTAAATACTTTTTCCTATCGTACCAGTTAATTAAGGTCTGACTAAATTAACTGGTAGCATACGATATGCTATCTCCCCAGTCTGACTCCATGTTTCTCTCCATCTCAGTTTTCCTATCATTTACCTATTCCTCATTCTTTCCACACTTCTCAAACTTTGCTAAATGAAGACATTCCTTTGATTACTGTAACTACTTGCATATTTTATTTCCTCCTTTTGATGTTGGGAAGCTATTTTTTAAGTTTTAGTTTAAAATTAACTTTGTGAAGCATGTTTTCCACCATATCTCATCAACTAATCCAATATCTAAACTGTAAACCAACTTGTTTCTTGTCCTTTTATAACACTTGCTTGTTGTATTATAATTTATTTTCTTATATGTTCTTCTAAAATGTTATGTAATCTTCATAACATTTTATATATAATCAGTACCTTATTCATCTGTGCATCCCTTAAGCCAATGACTAAAATATTTCAATAAATGAGTGTTGAATGAATAAATAAATGATTTCTCTTCCAAACACTGGAAACCCTTAAAGGTATCTGGCCACAGAAGAAGCCATACACACACCAGAAGGTAAATAAATGCTGCTGACTTTTGATCATCCGTGCAGAGAGTTAAAAGTGGTGAAGTTTTAATTCATGCCTTATTTCAAATATATTCCAGCTGTTTCCTGCCTCCTAGACAATATTTATCCAGGCAATCACAATTCCAACTAATATTAGCATGAACAAATATATAATTATATAAATAAACTGACTAGAAAAAAATCTAAACACTCTTTGAATTGTCTAGATGTCTATTCCTATCTGTTGACATAGAAAATTGAAGGTTTTGTCTGTTTTAAGCTTTGCGAAACATGCAAACCTTTGTAAAAATCAATATAAAATTTGAAAAAAGGATTTCTCACTTTATCTTTCTTAAGAGAATGTGTAGGTGTATTACAAAATTCTTAATGTTGGTCAGGGTTATAGTAGACCCAGATGCCCTAGCAGTGCCAACATCATGAGAACAGCTATAGGGTACAAAGAAGACCCAATACATCTACAAGGGAGACATAACACACCTACAAGTCATGCAAAGCATATATATTACTCACAAATGAGTGGCAATAAATAGAAGTACGTTAGTTCATGTGAGCTGCTGTAACAAAATATCTTCGCCTGGGTAACTTATAAATGACAGAAATTTATGGTTCACAGTTCTGGATGATAGGAAATCCAAGATAAAGATAGCAGAAGATTTAATGTCTTGTGAGGTCTCACTCTCTGCTTCAAAGATGGTAACTTTTCTGTGTGTCTTCATATACTGAAAAAGGTAAAAAAGCTCCCTCTGGCCCTTTTCATAAGGCACTAATCCCCCTATGTGTATGTGTGTACTCTGTTTTAGAAAATTCCTGTAAAATTATCTACCACCCGCCAGAGTCCCCACTTCTTAATACTATTAAATTGGGATTAAGTATTAACATATGAATTTTGAGGGGGAACAAACATGCAGACCATAACCCCTAGGATCCGAAGTGAGCCAGTGCCTTAAGCTGCCCAGGGTTTATGAAGGCAGGTCTGTGCATGCTCCGTTTTGCACCATGGGTGATGAATTTGTAAAGAACGTCACACTGAGTTCCACACCTTTCGTAACTATCACATATAAATGATGTTTTTCACTACACTTCATCTGGATTTAAAAGTGCTTATGGTCTTTATCTACTGATTAACTCATAGTATACCAAAGTCATTTCTCCTTCTATTTTCCAATATGATCTCCTTTACATTATACAGGCTCTGCAATTGTTTGTTTGTTTGTTTGTCTTTTTATAAAGGAAAAACCTATCGGACAGATTTTTAAATGTTTTTGAGACAGGGCATGGCTCTAACTTCAGCATAGAGTGGTTTTTGGGTGCTTGGATGGGTGCTTCTTGAATCTTAAGGTGTTTCTTTGGTCACTTGGGTGATTCTTGAATCACTAAGTTCAAGTGTTGCCGTATATCCTGTTCTAGGAGTGATGAAGACATAGCTCAGGTTTTGCCAGCACTTTCTCTTTAACTTAGGATGTTACATTTTTGTATCTAAGAACTACAAGCACAAGGGGGAAGAAATGGATCAAGCAAGGTTGTCTGGGTAGCCGTCCTCCTATATGTATAAGTGTATATATGTGCATATATATGCACAAATGCACATATACATATAAATACACACATATACATATATGAAGATCTGTACATACACATAGACACACATGTGTATATGGTTGTGTACGTGTGTATTCTGTTTTAGAAAATTTCTATCAAATATTCTGATATTTTTACATTACATAATGCCATACTGGCTTAAGTAGGCACTAAGATTAGGCTTCCCTCCACTGGAAATTGACCTGGGAATATCTGCTATGTTTGGACCTGTTATCATGCATTCAACATGTATGTGTCTAGAATATAATGGAATACAGTCTTAGGTATCTTTCCAGTAATAATTTTATTTACTTGGCTGTTATCTATTTTCAAGTCATTTGAGTCAGTGATCTAAGCATTTTTTTAAAAAAATTATTAGTATACTTTAAGTTCTAGGGTACATGTGCATAACGTGCAGGTTTGTTACATATGTATACTTGTGCCATGTTGGTGTGCTGCACCCATCAACTCGTCAGCACCCATCAACTCATCATTTATATCAGGTATAACTCCCAATGCAATCCCTCCCCACTCCCCCCTGACCGTAATAGGCCCCGATGTGTGATGTTCCCCTTCCCGAGTCCAAGTGATCTCATTGTTCAGTTCCCACCTATGAGTGAGAACATGCGGTGTTTGGTTTTCTGTTCTCGTGATAGTTTGCTGAGAATGATGGTTTCCAGCTGCATCCATGTCCCTACAAAGGACACAAACTCATCCTTCTTTATGACTGCATAGTATTCCATGGTGTATATGTGCCACATTTTCTTAATGCAGTCTGTCACTGATGGACATTTGGGTTGATTCCAAGTCTTTGCTATTGTGAATAGTGCTGCAATAAACATACGTGTTCATGTGTCTTTATAGCAGCATGATTTATAATCCTTTGGGTATATACCCAGTAATGGGATGGCTGGGTCATATGGTACTTCTAGTTCTAGATCCTTGAGGAATCGCCATACTGTTTTCCATAATGGTTGAACTAGTTTACAATCCCATCAACAGTGTAAAAGTGTTCCTATTTCTCCACATCCTCTCCAGCACCTGTTGTTTCCTGACTTTTTAATGATTGCCATTCTAACTGGTGTGAGATGGTATCTCATTGTGGTTTTGATTTGCATTTCTCTGATGGCCAGTGATGAGGAGCATTTTTTCATGTGTCTGTTGGCTGTATGCATGTCTTCTTTTGAGAAATGTCTGTTCATATCCTTTGCCCACTTTTTGATGGGGTTGTTTGTTTTTTTCTTGTAAATTTGTTTGAGTTCTTTGTAGGTTCTGGATATTAGCCCTTTGTCAGATGAGTGGATTGCAAAAATTTTCTCCCATTCTGTAGGTTGCCTGTTCACTCTGATGGTAGTTTCTTTTGCTGTGCAGAAGCTCTTTAGTTTAATTAGATCTTAACATTTTTATTCAAAAATGACCATTATTGACATGGATTTAAACAGTGCACTATTGAGCATGTCTTTAACTTTGAAAATAGATTCTTCCAGTCATATAAGTTTCTTAGAGATTTTGAGAAACATTTTTAGATGATTTTGACCAACACAAAGAAGAGACCATTGTTGCCTAACTTACCTTGGGAAAAAAAATATATATATATGTATAAAAGCCACCAATGCCCCTGAGAGATTCTATATTTTTAATCTTCTTCACCCAAACCAATTTTTGCAGTTTACAAGTCTCAGGTATATATTTAAAATATATTTATTTATTTATTGCGTTGTTAGTTTTGCTCTATGCATCAAGCTCAATAAAACTACCTGTATATACAAAGTATTTTCAAATTATAAGATTAAATCATGCTTATGAGAAACCACCACTACAAACAGCAAAATGGGTACACATCTTTCCTACATTTCTCCTTTCTTTTTTCTGTTTTTCCAAGTTCTGGATAATACATTGTCTAGTTTCTAGTGCTAGTTGTGCCACTAATAAATTCTATAATCTTTCAGAAATTACTCATTATTTCTTGACTTTATGTTCTCAAAAATAATTTGATGCTACTGTAATAGATAAGACTAATAAAGATAAAAGCAATATTTTAGACTCATTATTATGTGTGAGGAACTAATCTAAATAGTTGACCTTTACAACCATAGAGATAAGTAATATTATAATTCTCAATTTACAAAGAGGAAACTAAAGGCAGAAAAGTTAAATAATTTGTCGATAGTTATCCACGTGACTGGGTAACTGTAGATGGGGAATCCTAAACTGATTTCAGAATCCATGAACTTCACCAGTGCCTCAGAGGAGATGAAAGTTCTTTTAAATCTCAATGTGTAGTCGTTCTAAAGTCACTACCTAATCTATAAGAACCTAGATCTAAGGTTTTAGAACAAACTGAAAAGGAAATATTATCTTGTCGAAAGATCAAATATTTAAATATGGGATTTGTGTTGATCAAAACATTGAAAAAAAAGAACGATGAGGTCATCTAGAAATTTTTATTTTACTGAAGGAAAGTAAATAGTATTTGATTACGTTGAAATACAATGACGTAATTACAAACTAGTATTATGTTAATCTATGGCTACTGTAATTCTGTTCATTGTTCACTAAAATTTATTTACATGGAATTTGTGTGTGTGTGCATGCATATGCGTGTTTTGAGTGTAGTGATTACCTGTCAACAGAAGTTCATAAAGGAAGAAATCACTAAGGACTTTTGAAACTCATTTTCTTGTTTACTAATTTATTATATTCAGTAAAAGACATATCTTAGTTATCTTGTTTTTCTGACTTCCAAATCTATAGATAGGATTGACATTCATCCAATTAATAGCATGTGCTGTGGAATGGAAAGGTAAAAGGCATACACTCTATTTAATTTACTACACACATGATATGGTTTGGATCTGTGTCCCCTGCAAATCTCATGTTGAACTATTAATCCCCAGTGCTGAAGGCAGGGTCTGGTGGGAGATGATTGAATCATGGTGGCAGTTTCTCCTAGTGCTGTTCTCATAGTAGAGTGCTCATGAGATCTGGTCATTTCAAAGTTTGTGGCACATCCCAACTCTCTCTCTTCCTCCTGCTCCTGCCATGTAAGACATGCCTGCTTTCCCTTCATCTTTTGCCGTGATTGTAAGTTTCCTGAGGCCTCTCCAGAAGCAGATCCTGCCATGTTTCCTGTACAGACTACAGAATCATGAGCGAATGAAACCTCTTTTCTTAGTAAATTACCCGGTCTCAGGTATTTATTTATAGTAGTGTGAGAATACACTAATAATGTGTGTGTGTGTGTACATGTGCATGTGTGTACTCTTCTATAGTTATATTTTTTCCATACAAACTCATGAAAACATTTCCAGATGGAAAGAAATGGAACATTTATCTGGATTAAGTAATGATAATTTAAAAGTAGGCCTTAAGGTCAGTGAGTTTACAGAGCTTTGGCATCCTGCATGCTTTTTTATTTCTCTGTGACCCTTCTTGCTTCTGGCTTCCTACATTCTCTCATTGTTTTTATATATATATATATATATTTATAATATACATATATAATATATACATATATAATATATATAATATACATATATAATGTGTATATATGTGTAAATGTATGTATATACAATGTATATACATATATATTCTCTCTCTCTATATATGTGTGTGTGTGTATATATATAAATAAAAACATGCTTTCCCTTCTCACTCTACTACTTGTTTCCTTATTCTTTCCCATGCCAATTCTTTAGGTTTCTATGTAGAAACAATGAGTGCTGCCAGTACATGAATGGCTAAAAAAGGACACTAAACTCATGTATTTCTTCTTCCCCCAACTACAAGCTCGTATTGCCCAAGGTAAGTCCCATAGACCTTGTTTTTTTTTTGTTCATAAAGAGACACTGACTTATCTCACAAGAATTGCTACTGAGGAAAATGAATAATTACAGTGCACAAATACTGATTATAAATATGGAATTCAAAAATTTCTAGGTTTTTAAAAACCTATAAATCCCAAATTACATTACTGATTTTATACATTTCATCAAAATGCTTATAAATGTTATGTATCAGGGGATGTTAGGGGCTCAATAAGTAAAAGTGAACTATGAAAATTGTTTAATTTAAAGGGACCTAAAAACTATTGGGGAGTGACAACTACATGAGGAAAAACTTTAATGCAATGTGATAATATGAAAGGTAATTTTGGGTATAACAATATTTGTAAGACAACAATATTACATGTAATGCCAGCACTACAGTTAGTAGCAATTGCTTCTCCACAGTGTTTAAGTCATTCTTTTAAAAATATGGTAAATTCAAAATGACAATGATAGATTGAAGAACTCTGTCATTATTTGGAATAGAAACTTCAAGATTGTTAATTAGGTTCTGGATACAGATAAACATCTTATATGTAGTTTATTTCATATAAAATAAATTCCTACATGCTTTATGAGTGGGAAGTGTTCATGTTCAATACCTTGATTTTCTACTTATCTATTTTGTCTGTGGTCATCCATTTGTAAGTTTAGGGGTTAAAATTTTATTTAAAAGCTTATTAGATTCAGTATTTCTATATTGTATTTGAAATTTTCAATATTAAAATATATTAACTGTAAGAACAAAAGTCTTCAGTATAGTAAAATTTTGAAAGACATGGAAGTAAGTACATTAGAAAGTTATATCTCCCGCAGCAACAGTAACTCTGCCCCTGTGCACAGATGGAGCATTTTGGCACTGCATATATACTCTAATGTGTATGTCTTTTTATATATACTACATGTAGCTTGCCAGAGCTATTTTCACTCTGGGAACCATTAACCGAAATTTTCTGACCCAGGTGTATTCATAATCAAAGTCTTAAAATCATAGTAATACAGTTTTTGGCAAACATTTCCTTTCCTTCTTTTATTTTCAAAATATGTGAAGAAAATAGTGATATTGATTGCTCAGAGAAATGAAGGTAGTTTTGAATAAATGTACATTCATATACTTATATTTTATAACTACCTAACAGAAGACATACAGGTTCTGTCGAGGGCCCAGTAACTTATTATTTTAATAAAACAATAGTAAAACTACATGCTTTATGACGATAGCTCCTTGTTCTCTAGTATTTTGAGGCCAATTTGCAGCAGCAATAATAACCCTTACTCTCTACCTAAAAGAGAAGTGGTAAAATTTGATCTATCCAAATATTCATCCACGAATTATTTTCTCTTTTGTATTTTTTATTTTCACTGATCTGAAGTATTTATCACACTGAAGACAAATGAAAGAGACACTTTATTGATAATTTTCTTTCTTGAATACTCTGATTGATTTTCTGGAGTATAATATATCCCAAATATATATCCTGAATGATGTTGGAATGCTTTATTCCTTTGGACTGAAAATTATTATCCTTTTGGTTGGTGAGGGTAATGGTCTTGCCATGAAACTAAAGAAAATGACATGATATTGAGTGTGATACTAGAATGGCCCTATCTCATTTGGTCACAAATTTAAGACTAGAAAGATTGCTTCAGTCGTGTGCTGGTAAATGTCTAACAACAAGCTCTCTGAAAGGAATTTTTAAAAATCTCTGGTTTAGGCCGGGCACGGTGGCTCATGCCTGTAATCCCAGCACTTTGGGAGGCCAAGGTGGGCGGATCACGAGGTCAGGAGATAGAGACCATCCTGGCTAACACGGTGAAATTCCGTCTCTTCTAAAAATACAAAAAAAAAAAAAAAAAAAAAAAATTAGCTGGGCGTGGTGGCAGGCACCTGTAGTCCCAGCTACTTCGGAGGCTGCGGTTTGTAGTATTTCTGCATTTTCATGATGTAATTATTCCCACCAAAGTTGATTTCGAGCTATAAATGCAGCAGCAAACAACTTCGAGAGTTTTAAAAACCAGCAATTAGGTATTGTAAGCCACATATACTGGTTCTAGCACTGCACTACATTGTTGTTACCTAAGAAGGCATGAAATTGTCCATTTCAAATAACATAACTTTAAGTCAACCTGGTGCCATAAAGAAAAACTCCTGATAAAAGGACATTTACTTTGGTCTAGTAGTTCTTATGCATTCAATATTAATGAATAATTTGTTTCTTCATTTCAAATACCTGAATATTTAAAACTCTAAAGAAATTTCTGTTGTACGTCTATTGGGACTTTCATGGTAATACGGATCTGAGAATGATTTTTGTCTACATTTTACCTGAGCTAGCCTTTGATTAAGAATGTAATGAATTCCCTTGTAATCATGACACATTATGAACATTCTTTAGGAGAGTACAGATCTTTTGGGGGGAAGAATCCAGATGAGATGAATCTTGGTAACCTAGTCGGTATCTAACAGGGGGTTCTGAAGTAGTCAGAATATTGAATAAATATATTTTATTTATTGAATAAATGTATTTGATTCTGGATAAATGAAGAAATGAGTGAGTGATTCAAAAATTGTGCTCTTTGGCATCTGACATGCAAGCATATGTCAAGGAATATGAGTATGTTACTTGTAAAATTAATTTGAAATAAATGATTTATTGTTTCATTATTCTGACAGAGGAAAACAAATGTAATCCCTGAACTTTTATTTGTTTTAAAAAGGAAAAATAATTTGAAGTCTGTAGACACCACTGTGGTAAAGACTTTTGTAAATAGATTTTGAACAGGCTAAGGACTTATTGATTTAATAATCACAGCTTTGTTACAGTAGGTGGAATTGAGGGACTCTACACTAATGTTGTTTGATGAAGAACAATGGGAAAATAGACACAGACATTGTTACATAGGAGTATATCTTACAGCGATTCATGTATAGGATATTCTATTAAATATTCAATGAGCTATGCACATCATTAGACATTCCTGCTGCCACAATGAATCACCTTTCTGAACACTCTGATGCACCTAGACATGGGGTGGGGAGCTCAGGCTGGCTGACTTGCTTCTAAATAAGGATCTGCTGACTAATTCACATAAACTTCTCTTTATGTGAAATTAGCATTTCTAATAGGTTCACAGAGACTCCTTTATTAAAAAGCAGCATCTGAAGACAAATAGAAGCTCCTATTTCACGTATTGCTTTCTACTGAAAAGATTTTGGAAATGTCAGAGGGAATTTCTTATTTCTACAATGACTGTCATTCAATTTCATGGGGAAGAACACAGAGATGGAGAGGATAGAAATGGTAATGTTTTTTTTTCTTTTGAGACAGAGTTTCACGCTGTAACACAGGCTGCAGTGCAGTGACACAGTCTCAGCTCACTGCAACATCCATCTCCTGAGTTCAAGTGATTCTCATGCCTCAGCCTCCCCAGTAGCTGGGATTACAGGTGTACACCACCACGATTGGCTGATTTTTGTATTTTCAGTAGAGATGGGGTTTCACCATGTTGGCCAGATTGGTCTCGAACTCCTGACCTCTAGTGATTCACACACCGTGGCCTTCCAAAGTGCTTGGATTACAGACATAAGCCGCCATCCCAGCCCCCAGAAATGGTAACATCCTTGAATACACAGGATATTCCTGTGCAATATATAATTGTCCTGCCCAAAATGTAGATTAATATGCGTGATGGCCAGCCTCTAAGACGGCCCTGAAAGACTCCCAACTCATGGTGTGCATACACTTGTATATTTCCAGCCTCCATGTTGTACCAGGGTGGTCTGTGTGTTCAATTGTATATGGCAAAAGAAATGATATGTTACTCCTGAGGTTACACTATAAAAGACACTTAGTTGCACTTGTTTTCTCTCTATCTCATGACTTGCTCTGGAGGAAGCCAGCTGTGCTGTCATAAGGATATTCAGGACTGACTAGGAAGAGGTTCACAAGTCAAGGAACTGATGTCTCTACCCAACAGCCAAAGGGGAACAAGTTCTGCCAACAGCAGTCTGAGTGAGACGGGAAGCAGAGTTGTAGCATTTGTTGAGCCCCAGTTGAGCATTCATTTGACTGAAGTCCTGGCCAACAGCTTTACTGCAATCTCATGAGAAATCTTGAGCCAGAACCACTCAGCTAAGCTGCTCTCAGAAATCTGGTGGCAAATATTCTACTGATTTATCTGAGAAATTCCATACCTATAGATAACTGGTCTATTTGTATTCTATACAAAACCTAAAATATTCCCTACTGGCAAGGAAATTTTTGAGACTTTCAATGTGGTCTTTAGCATAGATTAGAAACGATGTCATATGAAATATTTTTATAGTCTATTTTTCTTAATAATTCTATAATATATTTAAATATGTATATTGTATGACACCTTTATAATATTAAGTTTCTTGTTGGTTATTTGAAGGAATTGTTCAATATTTGCAATATGTTCAGTGTAAATCTGCTTAAATATCCAATTTGATATTTTTCTCTTTTGATGTTATACATTATTGTGAGTTGGATGTTAAACTAATTGAATTGGTGGTGGGACAAGAAAAAACTAAAAGTATGAAACCATTCCACTTTATGTAAACCTTAAAATCATTTCTCTTTTGTTAAATAAATGGTTTTAAAATTGCCTTGTTTGAAAAATCTATTTTATTCATTTATCCTATTGAAATATTCATGTATTACTTCAGATGCTCCACTGTGCTGATAACCACATTGATTAAAATGAAAGTCATAGTGATGAGAATAGAGAATTTTCCTATATTTAGAATCAGATTTTCAAACTGGGAGTATGAGAGGAGACACAATAATTTGTGTCTCAATATCGTCGTCTGTGACTTAGAAGTGTAGAAATTTACTTGGCCTATTTTGTGGATAAAGTTCAACTTCACTTTTATTCTTTAGATCGGTCTTGACCCTGGCTGGTCCTAGGAAATGATAGGAGATGAGAGATTTTTGAGAATACAAGAAAGGAAAAGAGAAAAGAGTGTTGCAAACAAGGGAAGTGTTGATATAATAAGATTTAAGGTCAAGATTCTGTAAATGAGTATATTTAGCAACTAAGATAATCATTCCTGAGCATGGGCAATCTGTATAACACAGTGTAATCGGGAAAATGCTGATAATTTGAAGTCTTATACTGACATACTTGGTCCTATGGGTATGAATTCTGATTTATGGTTTATAATATTGACTCACAAAAGGAATATAATTCCTAAATAATGCTTGGACTACAGGATTACAATGTTTCCTTTTATTTGAAAACAATAATAATTTACTGAATATCACTGTAGGATCTGGGAACATTACCATGAATGAAGAAGAAAAATAAAGTCCCTGTCCTCATGAATGTATTCTAGTGTGGTAAGACAACAAGTAAGTAAATATATAACACACTTTGTATATCAGGTAGTGTAGTAGTTTGAATACTATCTCCCATAAATTCTTGTCCATCTAAAACATCAGGATGTGACCTTATTTGGAAATAGGGACTTGACTGATGTAATCAAGTAAAGATAAGTAATAGTGGACTGGCGGGGGGACCTAAGTCCAGTGGTATGTGTCCTTATGAGTAAGGAGGAGGACATACAGAGGAGGACCTGAAGGTGGAGGGAGATTTGGAGTGGTGCATCTTACAGACCAGGGAACACCAAGGATTGCCTGGAACTGACAGAAGCCGGAAGAAGAAAGGAAGGATTCTTTCTAGATTCTTGAGTGGGAAAGCATGAGTTTTCTGACACCTTGATTTAAAATTCTTGCCTCCAGAACTGTGAAAGAATAAATTTCTGTTGCTTTGAAACATGCAATTGGTAGTATTTAGTTAAGGTAGACCTAGGCAAGCAATATAGAAGATCATGAGAACTACAGAGAAAAATAAAACACAAAATGTGGTTAGGGAGTACCAAAGTAGGAGAGTGCTATTTTAAATAAGTTGATATAAAAAATCCAGTGATGAGGTGACATTGAGAGAATTTGCTATTGTGCATTCTTCATAAGGCTGGGCACTAGCCTCTGAATTCTCTATGAATTTCCTTTTCTTCTTTTAGTAGCAGGGGTAATTTGAGAAGACCGTAACACAGGAAAACACTCTTATCTACTGTCTGGGCTTCTAGTCATCTCAGTGATACAGAATGCAAAAAAATGCAAATGAGTGATAACATATGTAATATGTAAAAATAGATACCACTGAAGACAAATACTTTTATATCAAAAAAGCTTCAGTTTGATAAAGTAAAATTATTTGCTAGTTTAGCAAACTTAGTTCTCTTGTAGGTAGTACTAAATAAAGTACTAAAGAATGTAGGCAGAGCCTGTGTAAAGCTGATCTAATGAGAAGCGATAATGAACAATAAGGATATACAGAAGCAATGATAAAAGTAGCTATTGCCTATTCAATGTAGATGCAAATGACTCTGTATCCCCAGGTAGAGCCTGAGAACAACATTGGATTAAAATAATGTGGTATTTAAAAATACTTATTGATTTATGATTTTTAAAATTTTCTCCATGTTTCAGTCATTCAGGAAAATCCCTGGCAAATGTCTAATACATGTTATTGGAATTATGGCCCCTTACATGGCCCAAGTTTATAGTCACAGGCTTACTGGATTACAGATACATACAGAAGGGATTAAAATATTACAATATATGCTTTATTGTTTGGTTAGTTTTAAGTGCCATGAGAAAAGTAAAGAGAGTAATCAATGCAGTCTACATTGTTGTAGGAAGGTGTTTCAGGGTATTGTCATTTGACCTGAATATTTCGGGATATGTAAGTTAGCCTCTAAGAATGGGTATGCACAAGTAAGAAAATGAATAACATGAGAAAAGATGGGTATTTAAAACTTTCTATGATATATTTTATTTTAAAGACTTTTTTTTTCTCGATTAACTAGAACAATTATTCTTAATTCTGACTTTACAATAGAATTTTCAGGGAACTATTTAAAAGAAACTCATGCCCAGGTCCCATTTGTGACCAATTAAATAAGAATCTTTGAAGATGGGACTTGAGTATGATCGTTATTTAAAACTCTTTAGGTTATTTGAATGTAAAATCAGCATTTAGGACTGCTACCTAGAAAATATTCTAAACTGGAGAGTTGGTAGAAGTTGATCATAGAAAGCCACATTGACGGTAGCTTTCTGATGAATAACCTAGTATTACATAACAGGGCACCTGGACATGATGTTTATAGCCATAAGTCTAGATCATCAAATAGATTACTTATAGTAATAGTTCCAATTAAATTGTAAAATTGAGCATTTGGATAAAATTGGTAAGAAATGGTATAAAAAATGTCACTGTGTTTTCTCATTAACTTCTTGCGGAATTTTCTCAAACTGGAATCTGTGGACAGATGTTGCTCCCTGATTTATTTTCTGGGGCCTGAAGGCCCTCAAGATTTGTTTTCTCATATTACATTTTCATTTTAGTTATAATTTCAAAAATATATGACTATATATGTCATATTTTGCATATGTACACTCAAATATATGTGTGTATATCTCATATGTATCTTCTGGTGACTATGTTGTAAATAAATATTACACAACTATCTGTACTTAGAATCATATTAGAACCAAGTAGAACTACTTATCAGGGGACAATACAAAAGGAAAAGAGGCAGATTCACAAACATAAACCAAAGGCTCGCTGATGGCACACCACAGCATAACATAGAAATACGGGTTTCATGTATTCCAAAGAGAGACAAAAGGTAGAAAATTGAGATATCACATAGTCAAACATGTATTTAGGCATATGCAACCAAAGTGAACTTGTCCTACTAGCAATCAGCTACATAGTCACATTGTGAGCAATGATGATTAGAATTTAGTGACAATTCGGTCATGTTAACTTGAGCTCCATTTTAATTTTGTATTTTTCTCAGCAGATACTCTTTTTTACTTTGTTTTTATGGTTTTTAAAAGTTATTACAGAGTATGCTTAGTTTTAAATAATAATGTACTTTTAAAAATGAATGTCAACACTTTTCAGAAAAGAAAATTACTTTTATATAGAAATTATTTCTATTTTAAAAATACACACGCACAGGTTTGTTTTTTTTTTTTTTAACTTAGCTTTAAAGGTAGAAAAGTTTAATGGAGGGAATATATAAGATGACATTGAAGAATGCATATTAAACTAATTCCATCATTGGTTAGTTTCGTACATTTTATAAAACACATAACTTCTATGAGCTTTGATATTTGGTATGCAAAGTGAGATTAAGAAAACATTTCTTCAGCATCATACCTAGGATTTTGTGAATATTAAATAAGATTACTTACATTAAATATTTTAGAAATTAGTAGACGTTAAACATTCCTGGCTTATAGATTCTATGAAACTATTTGCAGCAACTTTCCCTCTCTTACTTATCTGTCTTTTTCTGTGTGTGTGTGTGTGTGTGTGTATGTGTGTGTGTGTGTTTGTGTATGTAATGTGATGGCAAAATGGTACTCTAGAAAAGGCTCCCAGAGCCTTAAAGCACTTACCTTTTGTAATCTACAGCCCATGAGTCTCCTGATAATATCAAGAAGAAACAAAGAGAGGGGTAGTGATTGATTGGGGAATACTCAGGCAAGAGGGCCCTGTGCTAGGGCCAAAGCCTGCACATGGATTTGGTCTTAATAACTTTCCATTACACACACTTCCTTTGGCACCGGTGAAACAAGGTTTGATTTATTTTTGATGGATCTTCTCGACGTCGGAACTCTATTGCTTTCAAAGCTGTTGCTGCAGCAACACCTGAAGTGATTTTTATCACTGCCATAAAAACATTAAATGATTTCAGGTGCCAGAGACCTTTTTCAGGTTCTGCTGTTTGATAAGTGAAGTCAGTTGTTAAAAAATGTTTTTCTGCTGCTTTAACTTTTGACATGCCCCCTAGAAAATCTATATTCTGTACCCAACAGGATGTGCGATGCTTTACAAATGTGGGGAAACACTGACAGATTGAGATTTGTGAGGTATTTGTAATATTCTATGCAGAATCACTAAGGACATTTAAGCAAAATTATATGATTGTAATTATATATTGTAATTATTGTTTGTTAGGATTATTTGAGACCAGTTTGGTTTAGTTGGCTTTCATGCGGTTTTAGCAGGTGGAGTCTGTTAGAAAGAAGGTTGTGGGAGGATCCTATGTGCTCTTCTTCCAATTTAGAGAATTAAAGGCTAATTATTCTAGTACATCCCTCACTGATTAGGCAATTATAACGAAAGCAGCAAATATTCTATTTGACTCTAATTTTAATGTCCTCTGACCACTGATTGTTCAATGTCCTACTGAGGTGGATTATAATATCTCTCTACATCAGGTCAGCTCCAAGGGAAAAATAGTACAAATGAATGACAAAGATATGCAGTTAGAGAAAACTAACTATATGAAGATTGCACAAGCATTGGTATAGTCACCTGTGACCTCATTATAGGCTCAGATTTAAGACATCGAGAAGTAATATTTAGAGAATCTGTCTATCATGGAATTAAATATTTTACTATGTGTTAATAGCAACTTTCTCAAAAGCTAGATTATTTATTTCTCTTTCAACACATAAATATTATTCTGAAGTGTACAAATTTTCACAAATAATTGTAATTATTTCTTAGTATTTCGAAAATTTTAAAAGGTCCTTATTTTTATAATCCTTCTGTTGAATTAAGCACATTTCTTTAAATTTTAGAATATTAAAAAAAATTCAATCCATATTATTGGAGGAAATTATTTACATTACAGTTAGAGTTGACATCAATCCTATCAATCTGGCCAGGGTGCATATCCATAAAAATTTGGATCAACCTACTTCTGGCACTATTTTTATCTTCAAAAATAGTATAAATATCTCTAATAAAAAATCAAAACTTTTTTTAAATGCTTTGACCAGCAAGTACCATCTAATGCTAGACCTAGAACTTTCTTTTCCCAGTTTTTGGAAAATAAACCAACAAGCAACATCAACAACAAACTCTGTTGGGAACAGGCCCCCAAATCTGGTCATAAACTGGCCCCAAAACTGGCCATAAACAAAATCTCTGCAGCACTGTGACATGTTCGTGATGGCCATGACGCCCACGCTGAAGGTTGTGGGTTTACCAGAATGATGGCAAGGAACACCCGGCCCACCCGGGGCGGAAAACTGCTTAAAAGTGTTCCTAAACCACAAACAATAGCATGAGTGACCTGTGCCTTAAGGATATGTTCCTGTTGCAAATAATTAACCAGAGCCCATCCCTTTGTTTTGGCCCATCTCTTTGTTTTCCGTAAGGAATACTTTTAGTTAATCTATAAGCTATAGAAATAATGCTTATCACTAGCTGGCTGTCAATAAATATGTGGGTCAAACTCTGTTTGGGGGCTCTCAGCTCTGAAGGCTGTGAGTCCCCGGATTCCCCACTCAATACTCTATATTTCTGTGTGTGTGTCTTTAATTCCTCTAGCATGGCTGGGTTAGGGTCTCCCCGACCAAGCTGGTCTAGGCAAAACTCAATTACTAAGTTTGATTAAGAAATAAGAAATTGGAATCCATTTCATTAATTCTAGGATCTTTCAGCCTATTCTTGTTTCCAAAATACGTAAATAATAGGTTAAACAATGTACTGGATAGACTGCGTGTTGGTCTAAGTTTATCTAGCTATATGAACTAGTCATCATATAAACTTGGGAAAGTAACTTAATATATGTTTCTCAATTTTCTCATCCACAAACTACAAGTGTTAAGAGTCTTCCCTTTTTGTTATTATGTAACTAAATTTACTTAGAATATGGGACATATTTAGTGTTCTTTCAACATTATGCAGAATACTGTATCACAAAACACATATTTGTAATTATTTAAGATACAATATTAATATTAAATATATGTAGTAGTGTCTTAGCCTGTTTTCTATTTCTTTCGTAGACTACCTCAAACTGGATTATTTATAAAGAAAAAAATATTTCTCACAGTCCTGAAGGCCAAGAAGTCCAATATCAAGGTGCCAGCAGCTGTCAAGGGCCTCTTGCTGAGTCATCCATGGTGGAAAGACAGAAGGGCAAAGGCACATCCATGAGAGAGAGAATGGAAACAGTTCAAATTTATTCTTCTATCAGGACCCACCATTGAGATAACTAACTCATTCCTATGATAATGGCATTAAACCACTCATCGGGGCAGAAGTTTCATGATGTAATCACCCTTTAAAGATCTCACCTCTCAACACTGTTGCATCGAGGATTAAGTTTCCAACACATAGACTTTGAGGGACATATTCAAACCATCACATATAAGATAGAATATGTGCACATATAGGATTAAATATAAACATGAATATTCAGGTAGTTTTTGTTCTGATATAAGTTGACATAGGTTCTCTTTTCCTTATGCTTCCGAATACACAAAATACCCTAGAAATAACTCAACAGATATTATCTAGGACTGTGAATGGTGAAAAAAGTGTGAACTGACTAGTCTTTGAGGACTTATATCATGACACTGAAATGAATTTTCCTGGAATTTTTAAAATCTCCGACATATACCAGATTGAGTTCCTCCAAACTCTGCAACTTAGAAGTGCCAATAGGCATAGACAGAAGAAGAAAAAGAGGAGGAGGAGGAGGAGGAAGAGGAAGAGGAAGAGGAGGAGGAGGAAGAAGAAGAAGAAGAAGAAGAAGAAGAAGAAGAAGAAGAAGAAGAAGAAGAAGAAGAAGAAGAAGAAGAAGAAGAAGAGGAGGAAGAAGAAGAACAAGAAAGGAGTAGAAGGAGAAAGAAAAGGAGAAGGAGAAAAAAGTTTTTTTTTTATTTTGCTTGTTTTGTTTTTGCCAGAAGACTGGGAGAGAGAAAGTTTGCCAGGAATGTAGTAAAGTGACCCACACATAGAAATAGAGGTGATCTGGCTATAGCAGCACTACCAGCAGAACTCATTTGAGTCAGGCCATATTACATCCCATGCCTGCTGAGAGCAGTGGACCTGACCTGCCAGCAGCAGACACAACAGCAGAATTGGAGGCCCACTACGGTATGCTGTATCTCCACTGAAAGCAGCAGCCTCTTTACTCACACTAGGAGTGCCAACCATGCAATGTCTTCTGACCCTTCAATGAATGGCAAAATATGTTCCAGGAAAGGCATTTTTAAATCTTTCATCCAACAACAGAAAGCCATGCAGTCCCAGTGACTCCTGGCTTTCCAGAAGTGGCAGAAGAAAACCCAGGCCAAGTATTTCATAGCCATCCACTCAATGACATAAGGTAATTTAGATTTGAGGTCTCCTGACCTTTCATAAAATGGCAGAGAACCATTTATATTCCTAATCTCCTGGCCTTCCACACACAGGCATAAATTAGCCCAGGTAGATGTTTCCATCCACCAGTAGTACAACAGTGATAGAGCTGAGAGCCCACCAGGACCAGGTGACCTCAAAACAGACCTAGGGAAATGCTATCCCTTCTACAGGTCTGTCATAACCCATCCTATATCAAATGACCAGAACATCAAATGAAGTGACTTCCATTACTGAAAGAAGCATCGTTAGGAATCCAGAAGGAGCTCAAACAGAGCCAGGAAAAAGCAAGCCAGATTAGCACTGCAAGGGCTCAGAAAATGAAGTCATCATTAGAAATACAGATCACAAAAATCAGAACCTACAACTTAAACCTAAACAGAGTACCTGCTAAAATATAATATTTAAATATTATTAACACTCTTCTAATATAACATTTGAAATGCTCCAAATATAATAGAAAGACACATATCATAGCAAATCCCAGAAAAGTCATGTCTTATGTCAGAGAAAACAATCAACTGATGCGAATAGCAAGCTGAATCAGATGTTGGAACTATTTAACAACACTTCTAGGGCAGCCATCATACAATTCCTTCAACAAGTAATTAAAAATATTCTTGAAATAAATGAAAAAATTGAAAATGTTAGCAATGATATAAAAATTATTTAAAAGAATGGAATGGAAATTATGGAATTCTCAATAGCCATTAGATGAGACCAATACTACAGTGGTGACAGAAAATAAAATTAGTGAATCTGATAATACAAGAAAACAATGTGCTTTATCTGAACAACAAAAAAGGTGAAACTAGAAAAAAAAAAGAACAATGCCTCAGGCATCTGGGGGTTGATAAAAAATATCCAAAGGTCATATTATTGGAATATCAGAAAGGGAGGAGAAAGAGTAATATGAGTTGAAAAAGTATTACAAGAAATAATGGCTAAAATTTTCAAAAATTTGACAAAAGACATAAAACTACAAATTGAATAAGCTGAATGAATCCTAAATAGGAGAAGCCCAAAACATTTATGCTAAGATATATCATAATTAAATTTCTGAAAACTAAAAAAAAAAAAAAAAAAAAAAAAAAAAAAAAAAAAATTAAAAGCAGCCAGAGATTATCTGTAAGTGAACACCCATTTGAATGACAGCCTATTTTTTAATCTCAAAATATGCAGGTTAGAAGGAAATGACACATTTTTCTTTTTTTTTTTTTTTTTTTTTTTTGAGACGGAGTCTCACTGTGTCTCCCAGGCTGGAGTGCAGTGGCGCGATCTCGGCTCACTGCAAGCTCCGCCCCCCGGGTTCACGCCATTCTCCCGCCTCAGCCTCCCGAGTAGCTGGGACTACAGGCGCCCGCTACCGCGCCTGGCTAGTTTTTTGTATTTTTAGTAGAGACGGGGTTTCACCATGTTAGCCAGGATAGTCTCGATCTCCTGACCTTGTGATCCACCCGCCTCGGCCTCCCAAAGTGCTGGGATTACAGGCTTGAGCCACCGCGCCCGGCCAATGACACATTTTTCAAATGCTATAAAAACAGAACCGTAAACTGCCAATTTTATATATGGTGAAACTCAACTTTAGATATGAAAATGAAATAAAGACATTCTGAGATGTAGGAAAACTAAAACTGTCACCAGTAGATGTACCCACAAGAAATGGGATCTCTCCAAACAGAAAAAAAAAAAAAATAATTATAAGAAAAGAAGGTCTGGAACTTTAGGAAAGAAAGATCAACATTGTAATATAAATATCTTCCTCCTCAAATTCTTAAGTTACTGTATTAATTTCTTATTGCTGCTGTAACAAATTACCACAAACATTGTGGATTAACACAACATAAATGTATTATTTTACAGTTTTGGAATTCAGAAATCTGGAATGGGTCCTCCTGGACTAAAACAGAAAAAATTGGCAGGAGGCCTCCACCTTTATGATCTCATCTAAAGTTAATTATGTCCCAAAGGGATCATCTCAAAACACCATAAAATTGGGATTAGGACTCCAATATATGAATGCTCAGGGCACATGATTTAGTTTATAGAATTCCCCTAGAGCTATTAGAGGGAGCATGTCCCTTTCAACACCTTGATTTTGAACTTCTTGTCTCCAGAACTGTGAAAGAATAAATTTCTGCTATTTTATGCCACCCAGTTGGGGATAATTTATTATGGCAGTCCTAGGAAATTAATACAACTATGAGCCAATATCTCTTGTGAATTCAGACACCATATTCTCAAAAAAAAAAAAAAAAAAAAAAAAGATTAGCAAATCAACCCAACAATGTAAAAAACAAATATGCATCATGGCCAAGTGTGACTCCAAGTATGCAAGGCTGGTTCAAAATTCCAAAATCGTTTGATGTAATCTACTACATGGACAAGCTAAAGAAGGAAAATTACATAATCACATCAAATGACACACAAAAAAAGCATTTAACACAGCATAATACCAATTTATGATTAGAAATCTCAGTAAGTTAGTAATAAAAGAGATCTATATCAGTTTTCTAAAAGTCATCTTAAATAAAATATAGTTAATATCATAGTTAGCATTGAAAAAGTAAATCACTGTTTTTTAAGATCCATCCTATGGCAAGTGGGTATGCCCTTGTCACTCTTATAGGACATAGTACTAAAAGTTTTAGATACTGTAAAAAGTAAAAAATGAAGGAAGGAAAAAGGTATACTGATTGGAAAGAAATATAATCACCCTTATCTTCACTGACATGATAACAAACAAAGACAATTCAAAAAAGTTTTAGTAACCTCTGTGAATTAATAAGTAAATTCAGCATGATCACAGAATAAAAGGTCAACACAAATAAAACAAAGTTTCATATTCTAGAAAATTATATTTAAAACTATATCATTTATAATTGCTCCAGAGAAAATGAGATACTTAGATATAATCGTAGCAAGACATGTTCAAGATTTGTATAATGAATATTACAAAATTTTAAAAAAACAAAGGATTTAATAAATAGAAAGATACATGATGTCCATGAATTGAAAGACTTAACATTATAGTTTTCATTTTTTTCTAATTGTTCAATTTCTATACAAATGTCAGAGAGGTTTTTTTGCAGACATAGACCATAGGCAATCTTATTCTAAAATTTTTACAGAAAGGCCCACGTTCTAGAATATCTAAAACAATCTTGAAAAATAAATGAACAGGAATGATTCTACTCAACGGTAATGCTTACTATGGAGCTACGGTAATTAAATCAGGACCAGGGGGAAAATGGCAGACAGGAAGCAGAACTAGATTGCAGCTCCCACTCAGACAGACAGAGCAGTATGTGGAGAATTGCATCATGAACTTTTACTCTCAAACTACTGCAGGAATAAACCAGGAGAGCCAAGAGAATCCACAGACCCTCTGAAGAAAGCAGATTGCTCCTGTGGGACCCAGAAGACATCCCAAATACTGTGCTGGTATCCATGACCGAGAGACCTGCAGACAGTTCACATCACACATCACAGGACTCTGCAGATAACCTTCAGTACCAGCCCAGGGCCTGGCAGACCTCCTGGGTGGCCAGATTCGGAAGAGAGATAACAACCACTACTGCTTGGTTTTCAGGAAGCCACATCCCTAGGAAAAGAGGAAGAGTACAACATCAAGGGAACACCTGTAGGACAAAAAGAATTTGAAGAGCAGCCTTGAACCCTTCCCTCTGATATAGCTTCAGCAAGTAGACAACTGAGAATGAACCAGACAAGCAATTCATGTAATATGACAAAATAAGTTTCTTTAAAATCCCCCAGATATCACACTAGCTCACCAGCAATAGAGCCAAACCAAGAAGAAATCCTTGATTTACATGAAAAGCAATTCAGAAAGTCAGTTATTAAGCTAATCAAGGAGGAACCAGAGAAAAATAAAATCTAATTTAAGGAAATTTTAAAATGATACAAGAAATGAGGGAAGGAATTTTCAGTGAAATACATAGCATGAAAAAAAGACAACCACAACTTCAGGAAATGAAGGACACACTTAGATAAATGCAAAATGTTCTCGAAAGTCTCAGCAATAGAATAAAACAAGCAGAAAAAAGAACTTCAGAGCTCAAAGGCAAGGTTTTTGAATTAACCCAATAACAAAGACAAAGAAAAAATAATTAAGAAAGAACAAAGCCAACAAGAAGTTTGGGATTATATTAAGCAACCAAACCTAAGAATAATTGGCATTCCTGTAAGAAGAGAAATCTAAAAGTTTGGAAAACATATTTGGGGGAATAATCGAGGAAAACTTCCCCAGCCTTGCTGGAGACTTAGACATCCAATTACAAGAAGCTCAAAGACAACCTGGGAAATTCACTGCAAAAAGATCATTACCTAGGCCTACTGTCATCAGATTATCTAAAGTCAAGATGAAGAAAAGAATCTTAAGAGCTGTTAGACAAAAGGACCAGGTAACCTATAAAGAAAAATCTATTAGATTAGCAGTAGAATTCTCAGCAGAAACCTGTAAACTAGAAGGGATTGAGGCCCTATCTTCAGCCTCCTTAAACAAAACAATTATCAGCCAAGAATTTTGTATCCAGTGAAACTAAACTTCATAAGCAAAGAAAACAGCCTTTTTCAAACAAATGCTGAGAGAATTTGGCACTACCAAGCCAGCACTAAAGAATTTCTAAAGGAGGCTCTAAATCTTTAAACAAATCCTGAAAACACAACAACACAGAACCTCTGTAAAGCAAAAAATCTCACAGAACACCCAAAGCCAACAGAAGTAGCTATTCTTATATCAGACAAAACAAACTTTAAAGCAATAGCAGTTAGAAATGACAAAGAGGAGCCTTATATAATGATAAAACCTTGTCCAACAGGAAAATATCACCAATCTAAATATATATGCACCTAACACTGGAGCTCCCAAATTTATAGAACAATTACTATTAGACCTAAGAAATGAGATAGACAGCAACACACTAATAGCGAGGGACTTCAATACTCCACTGACAGCACTAGACAGGTCATCAAGACAGAAAGTCAAAAGAAACAATAGATTTACACTGCACCCTAGAACAAATAGACTTACAGATATTTACAGAACATTCTACCCAACAACCACAGAATATACATTCTGTTCATCAGTGCATGGAACTGAAATTATATCAAGTACTCTATCAGACCACAGTGGAATAAAACTGGAAATCAGTTTTAAAGCTTCATAACCGTGCAAATACATAGAAATTAAATAACCTGCTCCTGAATGATCACTGGGTCAACAATAAAATCAAGATGAAACTAAAAAGTTATTTGAACCAAATGATAATAGTGACACAACCTATCAAAAGCTCTGGGATGCAGCAAAGGTGATGCTAACAGGAAAGTTCATAGCCATAAATGCCTACATCAAAAGTCTGAAAGAGAACAAATAGACAACCTAAGGTCACACTCTCAAGGAACTAGAGAAACAAGAACAAACCACACCCAAACATAACAGAAGAAAGGAAATAACCAAGATCCAAGCAAAACTAAATAAAATTGAAACAAAATAATACAAAAGATAAGTGAAACAAAAAGCTGGTTCTTTGAAAAGATAAATAAAATTGATAAACCATTAGCAATATTAACCTAGAAAATACGAGAAAAACCAAATAAGCTCAATTAGAGAAGAAAACAAAAAAAGAGAAATATCACAACCAAAACCATAGAAATACAAAAAGTTAATCAAGGCTACCATGAACACTTTCACACACATAAACTAGAAAACTTAGAGGTGATGGATATATTCCTGGAAAAATACAACCCTCCTAGCATAAATCAGGAAGAATTAGACACCATGAACAGACCAAAAACAAGCAGCAAGATTGAAATGGTAATTTAAAAATTACCAACAACAACAAAACAGTTCATGACCAGATTCAGAGCTGAGTTCAACCAGACATTCAAAGAAGAATTGGTACCAATGTTATTCACACTATTCCACAAGATAAAGAAAGAGAAATTATTCTATGAGGCCTGTATCACTCTAAAACCAAAACCAGGGAAGAACATAACCCAAAAAATAAAACTACAGACCAATATCCCTGATGAACATAGATTCAAAAATCCTTAACAATATACTAGTTAACTGATTCCAACAACACATCAAAAAGATAATACACCATGATCAAGTGGGTTTCATATTATAGATGCAGGGATGGTTTAACATATGCAAGTCAATAAATGTGATATATTACATAAACAGAACTATAAACAAAAAATCACATGATCATCTTAATAGACTCAGAAAAAGCATTTGACAAAAATCAGCCTCCCTTTATGATTAAAACTCTCAGCAAAATCAGCATACAAGGGACACACCTCAATGTAATAAAAGTCTTCTATGACAAACCCACTACCAATATAACGTTGAATGGGGAAAAGTTGAAAGCATTTCCTCTGAGAACTGGAACAAGAGAAGAATGCCCTTTCTCACCACTTCTATTCAACATAGTACTGGAAGTCCTGTCCAAAGCAATCAGAGAAGAGAAATAAATAAAGGACATCTAAATCAGTAAAGAGGAAGTCAAACTGTTACTGTTTGCTGGTGATATAGCTGTATACATAGACAAATCTAAAGACTCCTTCAAAAACCTCCTAAAACTGATAAATGACTTCAGCAAAGTTTTAGGATACAAAATTAATGTACACAAATCAGTAGCTCTGTTATACACCAATGGCAAAGCTGAGAATCAAATCAAGAACTCTATTCCTTTTACACTAGCTACAAAAAATTACAATGCTTAGAAATATACTTAACCAAGGAGATGAAAGAACTCTACAAGGAAAACTACAAAACTAGACAACACAAACAAATGGAAACATGCTCATGTATGGGTAGAATCAATATTGTGAAAATGACCATACTGACAAAAGCCATCTACAAAGTCAATGCAATTCCCATCAAAGCGCCACCGTCATCAAAACGCTGGGATAGTTGGCAAATCACATGTAAGAGAATGAAACTGGATCCTTGTCTCTCAGCTTATACAAAAATCAACTAACGATGGATCAAAGACTTAAATCTAAGACCTGAAACTATAAAAATTCTAGATGATGACATCAGAAAAACTCTTCTAGACATTGGCTTAGGCAAAGATTTCAAGACCAAGAACCCAAAAGAAAAAGCAATAAAAACAAAGATACATACATACATATATACATATATATATATATATGGTGGACTACTACTCAGCCATAAAAAGGAATGAATTTAATGACATTTGCAGCAACCTCTATGGAATTGGAAGCTATTTTCTAAATGAAATAACTCAGGAATGGAAAATCAAACGTTATATGTTCTCATTCATAAGTGGGAGCTAAGCTATGAGGATGCAAAGGCATAAGAATGACACAATGGAATTTGGGGACTCAGGGGAAAAGGGTGTGAAGATGGTGAGGGATAAAGACTACAAGCTGGGTTCAGTGTATACTCTTTGAGTGATGGATGCACCAACATCTCACAAATCACCACTAAATAACTTACTCATGTAACCCAATACCACCTGTTCCCCCAAAATCGATGGAAATGAAAAAAAAAAAAAAAAAGACAGTGTGGTATGGGGACAATGCTGCAGATAAGCAGTTTACAAATAACCCATTTTAAGATGGGACAATAAAATGCTGAAAATCAAAACCCACAGTGGGAGGCAATCCACATCTATTTACAAAGAAAAAAAAATCATCTTGTTTGTGCTGTAATTGAAGAGGGCCGACCAGTAACAGTAGAAACAATAGTCGATACCACCGATTTCTCAATTACTTCAGCCTGCACAATTCTGACCGAAAAATTAGAGTTGAGCAAACTTTCCACTAGATGGGTGCTGAAATCGTTGTATCCAGATCAGTTGCAAACAGGAGCAGAACTATTAATGAAAATGTAAAGCAAGTATAATCGAGATCCTGAAGAATTTTTTTTTTTTTGAAGAATTTTAACAGGAGATGAAATATGCTTTTACCAGTACAATCCTGAAGACAAAGCACAAACAAAGTAATGGCCACCAAAAAGTGGAAGTGCTCCAATCAGACCAAAAACAGAAGTGTCATGAGCAAAGGTCATAACAACCGTTTTTTTCAGGTGCTGAAGGCATTTTCCTTGTTCAGTTTCTGGAGAGTCAAAGAACAACAACATGCTTATTATGAGCATGTTTTGAGAAAGTTAGAAAAGCTTTAGCAGAGAACACCTGAGAAAGTTCACCAAGGAGTTCTCCACTATGACAATGCTCCTGCTCATTCCTCCCATCAAACAAGGACCATTTTGTGAGAGTTTCAAAGGGAAATCATTAGGCATCCACTTTATAGTTCCGATTTGGCTTCGTCTGACATTTCTTTTTGTTTCATACCATTAAAAAATCTGTAACGGGCACTCATTTTTCTTCAGTTATTAATGTAAAAAGATATTGTATTCACATGGTTAAATTCTTAGGACCCTCTGTTCTTTAGAAATGAGCTAAATGGCTGGTATTGTCACTTACAAAAATCTTTTGAACTTGTTAAAGTTTGTGTTGAAAAATAAAATTTATACTTTTTACTTTTATCTTTTTATTACATTTTCCCTGAACTTTGTGAAGTCCTTTTATATATGTTTTATTTTTAGATATTGACCTACATGATTATGGAGCTGCCATGTCCAAAATCTGCAGGGTGGGCAGTCTGGAGACCTGGAAAAAGCCAACAATATAGTTGAAGTCTTCAAGTCCAAAGACTATCTGCTGGCAAAATTCCGTGTTGCTCAAGGGGGTCAATATATTTTTCTCTATTTCGGCTTTCACCTAATTAGAGGAGGGTCATCCACATAATGAGGGACAATTTGCTTGACTCAAAATCCACCAAGTTAAATGTTAATCTCATTCATATCACCTTTACAGAAACACGCAAAATAGTGTTTGCCCACATATATGAGCACCTTGACTTAGCCACGCTGACACGTAAAATTTACAATCACACAGAGGTAAAGACCAGAGTGGTGGTATACGGCTGGCAGGAAGTAGGTGTGGTTATAAGAGTAACAAAAAAGATCTTTTTGGTGAGGGAACAGTTCAGTATCTTAACCGTAGTAATATATATGCAAATCTGCATATATGATAAAATTGCCAAGAAATAAATACACACAGAGACACACAAATAAAATTTAAGAAATCTGAACTAGAATAGTAGATTGTGTCAATGTCAATACCCTGATTGTGATATTATATTGCAATTTTGTAAGTTATTATTGAAAGAAGCATGGCAAAGAGTAAAAGGGATCTGTCTGTATTAATTCACACAACTACATGTTAATCTATAATTATCTCAAAGTCAAAAGTTTAATTTAAAAATAAAGACATGTTACTTTACTCACAAAAGTGGTTTTTGAACTTATTTTTGATACTAACGACATTTGATGTTGTTTTGGTTATAAATATACAGTACCTGAAATTTAAAATTATTACCTACAAAGTGCTTTGTTGATCCACACACTCTTTTTACATGATCTTTGAATATTACACATTACTGATTTATCTCTGTGGTTCCAGAACTTATTCCTCATCTCTCAAAACCAGATTTTGATCTCCCACTTATTAAAATATTTTGACATTTCCCTTTCAACATTTTGAAATCCTGTTCCATGCATTTGGAGATGTTCCTTTCTTTAAAAAATATAGGATTGGATCAAATATTTATCTTCAGTTCACTAAGTGATAAGATCGATTTTCTATGCTCTCTCTGTGTTATTTAATTTTCCTTATTTCAGAAGGATCAGGCTTGCCAAATACCAAATTAGAACTTCTTTGTAAAACCTCATATGTTCAGTAAGGGATGGGGAAGAAGTCTTGAGAGACTAGGAAAAGGAAGGGAACATAAGGTAAGGAACTAACAAATTGTCATATAGGTCATACAAATGCCTACATCTGTCTGTCTTCTGCTTTCAAATGCCCCCTGCCAAAAGTTAACTAATATGGTTATCCAGACATAAGAATTTGATACACAGTTCCCAACAATGAATAAAGAGCCTATAATTTAAATGAAAACAATTGAAAGGTTTTTGTTGTTATGGTGATAGTGGTGGTGGTGATTGTTGTTTTGAGACAGAGTCTCGCTTTGTCGCTCAGGCTGTAATGCAGAGGATCAATTACGGCTTGGCTCACTGCAGCCTCATGTTCTCAGGCTCAGGTAATCTTTGTACCTCAGCCTTCCAAATAACTGGGACTACATGCATGTGCCACCACGCCTCAATCATTTTTAAAAATTATTTGTATAGACAGGGATTTGCCATATTGCCCAGGCTGGTCTTGAGCTCCAGGCTTAAGTGATCTGCCTGCATTGACCTCCCAAAATGCTGGGATTACAGGCTTAAAGTATTTTTGTCAAGGATAAAATTTAAAACTTCAAGTGAAAATAAAAATTCTGAAAAACTTGTATCACCCACCGGGGGCTTGAAAGCATCAGGAATAAAATACTTTACTGTTGAGATCAGATATGATATTAAAAATATGGCTTTTTGTTATTGAGTAATGAGATATGTCAAGCATTTGGAATATTTGCCAAACTAAATGAACCAATATGTCCCAAATAATCAATGCTTGATTTTGTAAAATTAATGTATGAGCAAAAGGCCTATTCAAAGAGCGAACAGTTCAATGGATTTTACAAGGCAAAATGAATGTAATGATTGTTTTAGATTTCACATTGCAACTAAATATTAAGAAACTACCATTTGTTGACTTTCATTGTAATATCAAGCAATTATCACATTTCCACAGTTATCACATATCTAATTAACTATCCATGTGAGACTGAATTTTCTTAATTTACCTCAACCAAAACAATGTGTTGTTACAAATTGAATGTAGAAGCAAATATGAAAAATACACTGTCTTCTAGTAAACCAAGCATTACAGAGATTTGAATGTGTGTAATACAATGCCATTCTGCTCACTAAAGTGTTTTATTTGGGAATTGTATATTAAAAAATTATGTTAGCATGCAAGGGTTTTATTGTCTTGTAATGATTTTACAAGTGAATATTTTAATTGCTCAATTTTTATTTCTAACATGAAAAATATTAACAGATATAGCCCACATGAACAACATGTCTTTATAGTCCTCAATATTTTTTAAACATCTAAAAGTCATTCTAAAACCAAAATATATAATTGCTGAAACAAATTTTAATTAATAAATTTATTAGTAGATTATAGAATTAAACTTTTCCACATTTGGGGAAGGTTCCTTCAGTTTAGTTAGAGTAGTTGTTCTTGGGCAAGAACACCACTTCTTATCTATGTCTTTGCTAAATAATGGAGGGATAATTCCTCTTTATATTGGTGGAATGAAATGAGTGTTCACTGTTTGTTTATTGAAGGATAGTAAGTATGATTAGCTTTGCATGGTTACAAGAAATGAGTAATATCTAAGTTAGGAATTATTATTTTCCTATATAACTTGGACCCATCTCCACTTGGGTTCACGTTCTAATCTCTAGCTATTTCTGTTTGTCCTTGTTTATCCCTTTCACCTACTTCTTTTTTATTTTCAGAAAAATTTTTTCTTTTCCTCCCTCCCCTCTCCACCTTTATCTCTTTCTGACTTCCATCCCTGTCCTCCTCGCTTTCTTGTTTTCTCTCTAACCTTATTGCATATCAGAGGATTCAGTTTAAAGTGGCTTGTGTTCACTGATAAGATGCTTGGAATAACATTGGATCTTGAAGAATATTTTAAAGATATTATCACCAACGTTATCTTCATTTCAATCAGTCTCATTTAATGGTGGAATAGGCAACTGAAATAGCAGTGAGATATCATATAATAATTGTTTGATAGGAAAATAGCATAATCCTTTTGAAACACATGGTAAAATCTATTATGTAGACAACAAAGAGACAAGAATATTCTTCTAAGTTTGATTTCTAATAGGACAATTTGCAAGTAGTGTATAGTAGATTAGTTAGAAAATACAGTGATGTCTAATGTGATTCAATGTGATAATTCAAAATCTTTTTATTCAAAGGATATTTAAGAATAATGTAATAGTTGTATGATCTACAAATGGAAAAATGATATATATGATATATTCAGAATATATACATTCATTAGAAAAAGCGGCACTAAGAAGGAAAGAAAATATACTAAAATGGCCATTTAGTGATTAGATATTTAGAAATGTGATAGCTATCAGGTGCTTTTGAAATTTGTGAGGAATGTGATAATAAATACTTCTAATAAAGAAAGATGCATAGCCAGATACTTCACTGTCCAGTGGGCTCTGTGGCAATGTTCTAGTCCGAAACAAACACTCGGGATCTAGTGACTTGCTATGTAGTATATCAGAGTTCCAGGTTTATCTTCTGCATGTGAGAATCATTCCTCCAAGAAATCCTGACTGCATTTCATGTGAAATAATATTTTGAATCAAAGTCACAAATGCTCATTGCCATGTGTTGGTCATTGTGTCTCAGCCATTTTCTTTATATTGCATATATTTTTTTAATCTAGAGACACAAAGACTTTTTATCTTTTCCTTTAATATCTAGGCATTTTGCTAGGATATGTCTTGTTATTTATTCTAAATTTTTATTTTTGGGTACCAAGTATGCTCTTTCAATATAGTAGTTTCAAATCTTTTAGTACTAATTTCAGAAAGCTTTTTTTAAATTAAGTTTTACAGTAATTTTAAATATTAATTTGGTTATTGTTTTGGATCTCTTCTTTAAGATATCCTATTATCTATATTCAATATTTTTACTTTCTCTTGATTTATTTTAATCTGATTTATTTTTAATTGTTTTGTGTGTGTATATATATATACACACACATAATGCACATATGTGTGTGTATATATATACACACATGCATAATGTACATATATATATACACACACACACAAATAAATATGTATATATATCCTTTCTATCTTCTATTTACCTTAAGGCATAGGCATTTTATTGTGTTGTATTTACTCACTCCTCTGTTTCTTCTAGTTCAGCTTTCATTTATAAAATTATTTTCTTTTACATTGTTTTATTTCTAAAAATCTCCTGGATTCCCTCATTTTATCTCTGAGTTTAAAAAAATATTTAATGTTACTCTTTCACATTATATGATTTCTTAATGTATGTAATGTGTTGTTTTATTTTTAAGCACATAAGAAATTACAGGTATAATCTGATTTTTGAACATGTCTTTATGACATACTTTTATTTTCTGTAAGGATGTTGCTTTGCATCTTATTCTCTTTTTTTAGCAACTTATATAGAATTTGGCCTTCAGGATTTTCAATTGATCATTTTTCATGCAAAAGTTTCTGAACTTTTAGAAAGAGGCATAGCTCTGGGTAATTTTCAAACTTTAGAGAGCTTCCTCTTCTGTTGTTTCATGTGGTATTTAAAAATATGGCAGCTTACTCTCTAGAATTTGCTGGAGGCTCTATGGCCCTTCTTTGTCTCTGTTTCTCCTATCTTTCTTAGTTTTGATTCCACTCATAGGCATTTCTCTTCAATGTTTTGTTCTATCCTGGAAAAAACTCTGGCAGCTCAGCTTAAGTGATTTTTGGTTGTTAGGTTGTTCCAGACCTGTCCAAACTGCCACAGTACATTCACATTTGCTTTCCAGCTGGGTGGGGAAAACTCTCCCAGTTGCCACTGCATTACTCAAATCCACCTGTCATGCTTTAAAACCAACAAATGCCTATCTTTCTGCTGTGGGTGCCTCTCTGACAGTAAGATTTCATTTTGGAGTTTATTTTATTCACTGTCACTTAGTTCTGTTTTAAATGTCTCCAGAAATTTGTGTTTGTTTTGTTTGTGTTTTTGTTTTGTTTCTCTTCCTGATTTTACGCTAGGATTCAGGAAGTCTTGAAAATTATGCCACTACTGCCATTTTCCCTACATCTGCTACCTATAGTTTACGTTAATAAATTACTTGAGAGATAAAGTTTTATCCCCTGGCCCTCATTCAGAAAATTTATTTTTATAGGAACAAAACATGAAGATAATTATCTTATTCACACATCTCCAATTATACTCAATCGATTTTTTAATAATTTATGTTGCACCCAAAGTAACACAGTATTCTCTTCATCATATGAAACTGTGTTGTTGACCTACATACAATGGTGTTTTATGATCCATATACAACATGTAAAGTCAGTAATATTTAGCTTCCCTACATGTGCAGAACTAGGAAAAAAGCCACAGTAATAAAGTTGTTATAACATTCCTCATCTCCAGTATGCTTTTTGAAGTAAGCAGCTACTTAGATTGTACTTATTTCAGCTTATTTTTCTCTAGGCCCTTTAAAGGATGTCACCAAACTATGACTCCTCTTACTTATGCTTTTGCTACTTTTTAAGTTGTATTTTTATAAGGCATAGAGATGGTATTTTAGAAAAGTTATCTCCTGTAAAATAAATGTTTTCTTCCTGTTTGGAAGTTTCCTTACTTGATACTTTGTGCACTCTTTTTTCTTCCTCTTCTTAGTCATCCCCTATCTCAAAACCTCTTTGAAGTATGTACAAAATAACACTAAGAATTATGAGAGCAAGGAATCATATTTATGTATCAACTATAACAAAATGTGGTTATGCATAGAATAAGCTGGTATTTACAAATTATGGATTAAAAAATGAAAAAAGTGAATAAATAGGCTGAGTGTGACAGCTCACACTTATAATCCCAACACTTTGGGAGGCTGAAGCGAGAAGACTGCTTGAGTCCAAGAGTTTGAGACCAGCTTGGGCAACATTTTTGTTTCTACAAAAAAAAAAAAAAAAAAAAAAGATTAGTCAGGTATTGGTGGGGGCCTGTAGTTCTAGGAACTTGGGAGGCTGAGGCAAGAGGAGTGTTTGAACCCAGGAGTTCAGGATCTCTCCACTGCATTCTAACCTGGGTGAAAGAACAAGACCCTGTTTCAATAAACAAGTAAATAAAATAGAATAGGCGAACAGTTGAAAGTGAGTAGTGGACGAAAGAAGCCAGAAGTCAAAGGAAAAGTAAAGAGATAGAGCTAAGCAATCAAAATGTTAATGGCAAAAGAAGAATCAGCATTCAGAGAATTATCAGAGACAGAACAAAGCAAGCAATAGACCAGAAACAAAGTAGACCAAAACAAATGAACAGAAATAACAGACACTGTGATCAAATAGATTATCAGAAGTTCAAAGCAAGCAGTCAGGAGTCTGATGACGTAAAGACTGAAGATGCAACCAGCTTGTGAAACAATGGGGACACAGACAAATTATATATATATATATATATATATATATATAATATGTATATTATATATATATAATATACACACACACACACACACACACACACACACACACACATATATATATATAAATTTTTTTGAAACAGAGTCTCACTCTATTGCCCAGGCTGAAGTGCACTGGCATGATCTCGGCTCACTGCACCTCTGCTTCCCGGGTTCAAGCAATTCTCCCGACTCAGCCTCCCAAGTACCTGGGATTACAGGAGTACATCATCAAGCCCAGCTAATTTTTTGTATTTTTAGTAGAGATGAGATTTCACCATGTTGGTCGGGCTAATCTCCAATTCCTGACCTCAGGTGATCCACCTGCCTTGGCATCCCAAGGTGCTGGGATTAAAGGCATGAGCCACCACGTCTGGCCTCAAAGAGTTATAATTAATGAGACCTTATGTGAACATGTGGATATTAAAGTATATTTCTGTAAAACAGCTTCTCATGTTCAATCCTGCTTGACTTCTTTAAATGACATGTTTACCCCTCCCTGTGAGATGAATCAAACCACTCATAAGGTCATTTTTGACACCCAGCTTATTTGCATATTTTTTGTCAAATATGCTCTGAACCATGAATATTATTTTCTTTAAATCACAGGTAGTGCCTGCCATGTGAAAAATATTGCCCTAAGCATTTTAATCATAAAGTTCTGCAATTCTAATAATGATATTTTCAATTTTTTTCACTTTCTAGTTCTCAATCATTTTCAAAATTGCCCAATTTCTGGCCTCACTTTTTTATTTGTTTAAGCTCTCAGCTCAACACATGGAAATAATTTTTATCTTGCTGCTATGGCTTGGACCTGTGGCTTCGATTAAAATCCATACCTCTCCTTTGAGCATTCTATGATTGACTCTTTTTCGAAAATCTCTCTCTGAGTCCTTGATACTGAGGAATATGTAAGTTGGTATTATGTGTCTTGACTGCCAAGTTGCACTGGCCCTGGAAATGAGATCAGGTACATGATCAATGATTCTTAAAAGAAGCTTCTGTTATTTTAGTTGTATGATGAAATGAAAGAGATCAAAAGAGCCACACTAATAGCCAAGACATTTTGGGGGGAACATTTAACACATTCAATTGTATGCCCCAAATATTTATTAGGTATTGATTATGAGAACTTTTGATGAACTGTATGGTTATATTGCAAAATAAATGCCTCCGTTGTTCACATAATCTTATAGTTCTACAAACTTTACAAGATTAAAACAGAAAGCATAATAATTACATATGTTAACCTCCCAAACAAAATTAAGGCACAGTCTATAAGACTTTATTCATTTATTTATCTATTTTCTGTTTTTAGAAATTTGAAGCCACTAGAAGTATCTCACAAGCTATTAATCATGTTTCCTTTTGCTGTTTAACTATATATAAACAACTTTTAAAATTACAATGTCATCACAAATTTATTTTAGAATTATTTTTCTTATTTGATATCCTTTTGATATTCATAAGCATAGAAAAATATGCCTATCTGTTTTATCAGCTACCATAGTGCTTTTTAGAGTACTAAGAGTGTGTGATAAATATAAATAAATAAATATGAGTCAAGAACATCTAAAAAGTTTCGTGGTTTCATAGTTCCAGTCATAGGAACTAGTAAATTCTTATGAACATTTCTGTGACTGTTGTAATAGATTAAAAACATGTTTTGGTAAAGTGTTTAAAAACCTCTAAATAAGGAGTTCTATGAATTTATTAATACTGAATTCAAGAAAATAGAAGTTATACCAGACTTTTACTGTGCTGTTGCTCAGTGATTCAAGCTTCCCTATATTACGTCCTTGTGTTGTCCCTCCTCATAGTGACTTTGGCCTCAGTCATGGGATTGACTTTGTCCAACTATTCTTACATTTAATAACTGCATAAACTATGAGAAAATACTTCATTTTGCCGGTTTGTTTCTCAACTGGTAAGAAATATTTACCTTAGACGTTTGATGTAATAATTACATATGTTAACCTCTATAACAGTATTAATTCTCCTGTCCTCAGTGCTTGAATTACTGCCAAGTATGATTTAGACATTGGGGAATATTGAGTACAAATCACTTGAGTAGTTAAACTTTTTGTTAAGCTACAAAATAATTAACTCAAAGTACAAATTTAAATTAATTCAAACATTTAATTTGAGTACTCTAAATAGTATGATAATTACTTTTATTTAATTGTGAAGTGTTGGGCTAAGCTATATTAATTCTTACACTACATTTCCTGAATGTATACAGTGTTTCAGAGAAGTTTCTGTAACTTCTGTTTCGTTACTCTACAGAGAATTATCTTTGGTAACGTTCTCAGTGGAAAATAGGCCTGAATCAATGATCCTTTCTCATTGACTTTAATGAATTCTGAATTTCTGACTGAAACAAGAATAGAGTTCTTGTAAAAATGGCAGTCACTAAAGATGACCACCAAGGTGAGGAATAAGAGTGTTCACCAAACACAGCCTGACTATGTTTTGATGGGAGTGACTTGTTAAGAACCTAGTATCACTCTATACTATACAGCTATTAGATATCTGATAAGGTTTTCACTAAAATTGTTATTCTATCTGGAACCATTATTTAAAATAAAACAAATGTTTTTAAGAAGGGTAAGTGGAAAAATGCATCCTCTTTTAAGGAACTAATAACTTTCTACCTGCAATATATGTATACTTTTATTTATTTTAATGTATCAGATAAGTAGCAGTTTGAAAGAAGGTATTATTTATTGTATGTCTTCTAAAGACTTGTAAATATTGTATATATTCAAAAATATTATAAAATATTGTGAAAGTGAAAGTGTAAAGAGTTAGAAAAAGAAAGTTAAGGAAGAAAAGATGGGGAGAAGAAAAAATAATATACATCTTAAAAGAAAGGATAATGTATGTGTATATACAAATATATAATTCTTTTACACATAAGTATGTGTATATACATACATTTTTATATATTTGTATATACACATCAATAAATTTATATATACATATTTAAGTATAAATATATACATATTTACATATTATGTGTATAAATATACATTTATAGATGTGTATATATATATACAGATATTTATGTATACACATATATTCCTTAGGTATCAAAACACACTTAGGACAACAAAGAGATATAGTATCTTGTCCAATTTGTTATCTTTCAGAAGCTGCCTAAAGTCAAGTAATTAGAACCAAAACAGTTGAATTTAAATGTATGCATATTTTGTAGAATAATTTACCTCTAATTTAAACAGAATTCAACATATTCATGTTCATTGGTTCTGTAATGCCACTTCCACAATTTTAATCAAAGAAAATTGCTTAAAATACATTTAAAGATGGAAGTCCAATAATGTCCAACTTTGTTTATTGAACTGCCAGTCATTCTTTAAAGGTATTTTAACCAATATTCTTAGAGTAAATTTTTAAAGAGTTTTAAATTTTTTCATTTTAAATTTGTTATGTGACTTTAAAATTTTAGAGGCATTTTTAAATAGTATGCTTGTGGGGGGCTAAAAAAACTACATGACCAACAGTAAGTCATATGTTTAATATGAAAGGACATAATGTATACAAATGGGCTGTATGTGGCCATAAGATTATGTCATAGATAATATTTAATAATATGGTACAAATATTTGTGATATAGAATTAAAAGGCATTTTACCAAATGAAAAATATAATTTTATATATAACATAAAAATAAAATATGAATTTATATGCATGTGAGAAAAATATAAGAATGGTATATGACCAAAATATGAGTGTTTTTCTGTTAGAAACTATAAACAAATTTATTTTCTTTTTTATATTGTTCTGTACACACCAAATATTCTACTATGTGTATCCTCCACTGGAAAATAATGGCTTTTTAATGTCAAAACTAAGTAAAGACTTCTCACGGAAGAGTTACCCAAAAATAGATTCTCAGATATTTCTTACTATATGCTATATCTAGGTCAACACAGCCTGGGATTTGTATCAGATGTTTGGTAACTACTTTCTAATATATTCTTAAGAAGTGTAATTCTTAATTTATAAAATGGCTATCAAACTTTTTATTTCATTATATTGTTTTATAGTTGATTTATTTATAATCCAATTACAATGGCAATGACTTAATTACTGCATTCATTGTGTTGACCAAAAATGCTACATGACTATCATCTGTCCTCAACTCTAAACAACTCCCTAGTCTCCAACACATAATATATTTGATATTCTTTAGGTAATATACAGATACAATGTGTCAGGCCTTGATTTTATGCTTGAAAATTTTTATTTTCCAATCCATTAATATCTACACAGATACTCCTTCTAAGATTTTTTTAAGGAAAAATGAGTAGACTCCTTTGTTTGACAAGTTTTAAAGTTTATTTTAATTTTTTCCCCCAAGGATATAGTTCTTTTGTGCTAACAATGAGACAGGTGCCCTAGGAGCACCACACGATGTATAATAGGTGCTGACACCTTGTTACATGTGGACATATACGATGAGATGAAGTGAAGGCTCTGAAAATTTCCAACAGGAGTGATGTAGACAAAACAAAGGAGATGTTTTCTGGATTACAGGATGCCCATTCACTCTAAAAAATGGTTTTAATCGGCGTCTTCAAAGGAAGCAGAGATCAAATAACAAGCATAAAATTCCCATTTCTAATTTTCTTCATTCATTTTCATTTATTAATAATGAATATGTTAGGAGATCTAGTCTGAACACAACATTTCTAAAAGTTATAGTTGCAAGGCAAATGTTACTTTAACTGCATGTACAGTGAAAGTTACATGCAAACATTTAATCTAATAATGCTTGAAAGAACTGTTTTATTAAAAGAATCTTAGGAAAAAGAGGGTTACATCAGGAGAGGAAGTCCAATGAGTTGTTGGGGGAGGGGATGGTGGTATGGTTAAACAGGTTTAACATTCAAGTTTTGTACTATTGTGTTCCAGTTTTCTTATTATGTAATTGTGAGGTTTCCGGAAACTTTTATAATCACTTTAAAGCTTCAGGCTCTTCATTGTAGGCATTGTATCTACATCAAAGAGCATTGTGGGCTGGGCGCGGGGGCTCACACCTCTAGTGCCAGCACTTTGGGGTCCAAGACGGTCAGACCATCTGAGGTCAGGAGTTTGGGACCAGCCTGGCCAACATGGTGAAACCCTATCTCTACTAAAAATACAAAAATTCGCTGGGTAAGGTGCCAGGCACCTGTAATTCCAGCTACTCAGGAGGCTGAGACAGGAGAATCATTTGAACTCAGGAGGCAGAGGTTGCAGTGGGCTGAGATCATGCCACTGTACTCCAGTCTAGGCGACAGAGCAAGAGTCTCAAAAAAAAAAAAAAAAAAAAAAAAAAAAAAAAAAAAACATTGTGAATATCCAAAAATACATGCATGTAATCCATGCCCAAAGCAAGTACTTATTCAATAATAAACAGTGATACCAAAATTCATATTAATGATAGTAGTAACTATAGTACCAGTAATAAGACTTTTAGTAGTTAAGAGATTACTAACCTTCTACAAATAAGGCCCTATTGATATGGTCTGGCTCTACGTTCCCACCCAAATCTCATCTTGAACTGTAAACCAAATTGGAATCCCCACATGTTGGGAGAGGGACATCGCGAGAAGTGATTAGATGATGGGTGTGGGTTCCCTATGCTGTTCATATGATAGTGAGTGAGTTCTCAGGAGATCTGATGGTTTTATGAGGGGCTTTTCCCCACTTCACTCTGCACTTCTCTCTCCTGCTGTCATGTGAAGAAGGACATGTTTACTTCCCCCCTGCCATGATTTTAAGTTTTCTGAGGCCTCCCCAGTTATGCAACCAAGAGTCAGTTAAACCTCTTTTCTTTATAAATTACCCAGTCTCAGGTATTTCTTCATAGCACTGTGAAAATGGACTAATACACCTCTATTTAGTCCTTCATATAAATTATATAATTTAATTACCAAAATAAAAATAAAAAGCTATCAAATAGAGAACTCTAATAATCTATACTTTACATATGAGGTGAATAAAGTTCATTGAGGTTGAGTAATTTTAAGCTCACACAATGTATACAGGAAAAACTGTAAGTGAAATCAGATTTGTTTAACTGCACATTTATATATAAAACTAGAATTCAATTTTGAGTATTTCCTACTTACTTGTTTTTAAGCCTGTGAAGCTAAATCTAAAGTGTCTTACAGAGAAACAGTTAGCAATAACAGATACAAATAATAATGGTGATTGACATCATTAGGAAGAAACTGAGTTGATTTAATCAAATTCACACATTTTACATAATAAATTATGTATTTTATTATGAAATTAACAAGAAAAAACAATAGAATGGATCTTCTTTTGCTTTATAGCCATTTGAGAAAAATAAGGGCCATCACACACAATATTTGAAAGAAGTCTTGTGACTATGTAAACAAGCAACACAAAGTTAAAAAATAACAAATGGTGTATTTTTATTTTGATGTCTTTCATTTTTATAAAATACATTATCTTGCTTGATGTGTCCACACAACAGATATCTTGATTTAGGGCTTCTGGTCCAGAAAACTTCAAGGTCATCCTGAAAGCAAGCTTTGACCTTGTTATACAGGAGTTGACTTTTATGTTAGAAACTGATCACAGAAGTGCAAAGGCAGTGTACTGTTTAAACTGTGCCTGGGTTATGGCCAAGGCAGTAAAGAACAATGTTTTAATGGTATTTTTGTATTTCTTCTCATTCTAATATCATTAGCTTTATTTATTAATACATAGACTTTATATAGGGTAAACTTGAACTGTCCTCTAATTGTGTCAATATTCTTCATATTCTCAGTCTTCCAAGAGAATCATGTACGTCCTGCAGTTATCAGAGCTTTAGAACTAACCAGTCTAGTGTTACATTTTCTCTTTTTCTTCTTTGAATTTCAAATGATATAAGAGTCTTTTGGAATACTCTGAAGACTTGGTGTCTCAGGTGTGATGATCTGATATCAAATATTAATTCAAATCAGTTTCTCACTAGTTGACCCCCAAATATCATGGGGAAAGACATAACATCCTGGTAATCTTTATTTAGTGCCATTCCACATTGTTATTTGTGCTGGTAGCTTGATCAGAGCCTAGCTGTCAGAAATAAATAAATTACTCCCCAGCTAGTAAATCACAAAACTCTCCTGAGCTTCTCAAAGCAACAAACCAAAATGATGAATTTGTAGCCTTAAGAAGTTTGTTCATAAATATCCATTTTGTTTAGGGCATTTTGGGTCTACTCAATGGAAGACCAGTTTTCTTCCATAAACCACTAGAAAAAGTGTTAATCCAGAAAGAAACACAAATGAAATGTTTATTTTCTGATCTCTAGTAAATTTCAAGATTTTTAAATAAAATTAACACGGTATGGAAAGAAAAAATTGTCTTATGTTTGAGTGGCAAAAATGAGAGGAATATTTGCAAATTAAACCAAAAAAATGACCTCCTTCTCCCAACAAAAATTGAGAGATCCTTGGTCCTCTTTCCCTCTTTCAGCTTTTCCCACTTCAAGAAATATTCCCAGACTTTCTGGGAGAGGAATAGCTCTTATTTGTTCATATTTGAAGTGAAAAATAGAGAAAGTACTGGTAGTCAGAGCCATATATCTTAAGTGACACAGGTAATAGTTTTAGTAAGTGCCTTTTTCTTTAGAGATTCAAGCCCAGACTGGGAGCAACCAAAAGCCTTTCCTCACTGACAAGGTCTGGACTCACCAGGGAAATATATTCTGTCACTATGAACTTATTCCTAAGTGGGATAAAATTTTCTGACTAGTATTAAACTGCTTAAAATTCAGTTGACTAGATACAATATTTTATGATTGCAAAGCATAAATCATGTCAGTGTGGCAGCCCTAGATATTACTGTATTAGCTATTTTCTGAATTTTTAAAGAAGGGAAACTTGTGGGAAAAATTACAACACATATTTTTACAAGGAGTTTGTTACAAGTCCATGATATCTATATGTACAAATACTTAGAAATTACTAGCTGTATAATATAAGGATGATATGAATTAGTTTGTATATTACAAAGCCAAGTGACAATTTAGAGCTAACTAGTTTTATGCTGAAGACATCATCCCAATAATACTTAAGTGAATTATAACTAATGCATTTCTATAAGTGATTTTTTTAATCTGAAATAATAATTTTTTATGTTGACTTACATTAAAATTGATATTTTATTTACCTTAGTGAGAAAAGTTACAGAGAAAGGAAGCAAAGAAGCACATGTGACTTTTATTGTGCATATTGAAAGTAATCTAAAGGATGAGAAATGTGTACAAATTAAGGACAAAGAAAAACTCAGTTTTGGGTCCTTGCATACATATAGTTCTGTAGATTTTAGTTTCTATTATCTGTGAATATATACTTTGTTCTATGAAACAATATTGATGAGGTGGTAGTTTTGTTCTTACATGAAAAATTTTTGTATTTGCAGAATTCTTGGTTATTTATTTCTTTTGATTTCACTTTATAAGCTGAATGACAAAAGCTATTATTTTCATAAAGAAAAGGCCACTGTCAGCTCTAACTCAAGGTCAGCATGCTTTATTCATGGTCACTGGGGTTTATGTTTCCATAACAGCATTTGCCTTAGAACATAACTGAGGAAGGCATTTCAGAATTGAAATCCCAAAACTCAGTTAACCACTAGTAATTCATGTTATATAAAACCAAATATCCTAGCAGCATAGGAAATGCCATTCTGGGTCTGATAAAGACCCAATTATTTTGCCAAGAGAGTTTATTGGGCCCTTGAGAAAGTTATAAAATTAACAAAGACATGGTCTTGGCCTCCCGGAGTTTGTCTGCAGTGGGTTACACCCTGGTTATATATTAGAATCACCTGAGGAGCATATAAAAAATACTGATGCCTACCTACTTAACAAGAATTCAGATTTGCCTTGCGTGCAAGCTAGGATGAGAGCTATTGGTCTAGAGTTTTTATACCTGAGTGCAACATGAATCATTTGGCGATGTTGTTAAAATGGAGAATCTGAGTTAATAGACGTGGAGTAGCTCCTGATAGTCTACATTTCCAATGAGCTGGTAGATGACATTAGTTAAGAAGAAAAAAAAGGTCAAAAAGTTTAATAAATATATATATATAACTGTCCCAGGCTCCAATTAAATAAACATAAGCAAACCTACATCAAATGTAATTATTTCCTTACCTAGTGAAACTTTTTTTTGTTGTTGTTGAGATGGAGTCTCGCTCTGTCACCCAGGCTGGGGTGCAGTGGTGCAACCTCGGCTCACTGAAACCTCCACTTACTGGGTTCAAGCGATTCTCCTGCCTCACCCTCCCAAATAGCTGGGATTACAGAGGCGTGCCACCATGCCCAGCTAATTTTTGTGTAATTTTTAGTAGAGACAGGGTTTCACCATATTGGTTAGACTGGTCTCAGACTCCTGACCTCATGATCCACCCTCCTCAGCCTCCCAAAGTCCTGGGATTACAGGTGTGAGCCAATGTGCCAGGCCTTGTGAACATTTTTATAAAGAACAAAAAGTGAGATACGAAAGGTACCTTATTGTTCTGTAATTGGTATCAGAATAAAAGGCCACATAGGGAATCCAGAGTGACCCAAAAGAACAAGACGGTTCAACAAAGGAATAAACCAGGTGAAAAAATAAACAGACGAAACATTTTTTAATTATTGGGACTTTATATTAGAAAAACACAATTTTGAATTAAGACATCTTTTTAAAGAATATAGTCGAAAATTACAACTAGACACATCTTTAACACAAAAATATATTAAGAAAAGATTTTTGATGGTAGTATTTCTTTGACAAAACATGTGATGCTACAATGAAAAGGAGTAAATTTTACTTTTTATAATTTTTACAGCTGGCTATCAATTTGATCAATGTTAAAAACTATTTCAACAATTTTACCAGTGAATTCCTTTAATTTTTTGATAGTCAAACCATCTTATTTTGAAAAGGTATCCTCATTTGTATTCACTGATCTTAATTTCAATTTTTAGCTGATTTCATCACCAGATCTTTATGAGTCAAAACGTCTAGGTGAGGTATAATTTGTCTCTGATGTCATCTGAATAAATTTCAAGATATCCCCAATCCTTTTCAGATATTTGCAGTTTCACTGTGCAGCTATTCTTTTGTTAGTATACTTTCCCCACTGCACATTTCTGAAATTTCTTCAAGTCCATGAGAGAATGGTGTAATACAAGTTATTTGGAAAGCAAAGCGATTTCATGGTTAAAAGAGAGGAGACATGATTGAGAAATGATTTATTTAATAAATAGTCCCATCCCTAGGAAGTATTTTTAGTGTTATGACAACTTGGATTCCATCTGCTCATTGGTACTTGCATATGATCAGATATGCAATGAGTTCTTCTCTGCCTTAGTGTTTCCGATTCACACTCACTATTAACCCCTTACACTGTGAGTTCACTGCTGCATTGAGCCAAGTGGAAGAAACCAGTGTATTAAGATCCTGCCAAGTAACAGAAGCTAGAGGGTAAGAAGAGGATATCCTTAGCCCAATCCAATCAGGCCTATTTCATAAACTCACTTTGTCCTTGTTTTCCACCCTTGATGCCTTTGCAACTGAGTAAGTTTTCACCTCTGTTCTGCAGATTATACACTTTATCTGAACATACATGGATGTCCCTAAAGACTACTGCCGCTATCTAGTAAGATAAATGCTAATGTAATCCTAATGTAATCAGTTAGACTCCCAGAAATCTCCATATCTGCATTTCTGCATTTGGCACACCTGACCATTGTCATGTGCTGTCTAACTTCTTTAACAGTAATGGTCACTGCTCCTGTAATTAATCTCAGTTTCTCTTCATTGTTCTGATTTGGGGGGAAGCAAGTTTAGTATATGTTTGCATAACTGTGGAATTAAATTATAGAAGGTAGTATTAAGAAAATATTCCTTAGCTTGGCAGAGTGGCACTCATCTGTAGTCCCAGCTACTTGGGAGGCTTGAAAGTCTTGAGCCCAGGGGCTTGAAGCCAGCCTGGGGAATATTGTATGACCCTATCTCTGAAAAACAGAAAAGAAAAGAAACAATTTTGACATTTTACGTTTCCTAATGGCTTTGTTTTTCACTGACTAAATGATTGTTTTTCTAATTGCCCAGAATATTTCCTTGTACCTTCATTTCTAGTAAATGTCAACGTTATATTATACATTTTGGAAGTAATAAATGCATTCTACAATTTCAGAGCAGTATAGATAATCTTCTTAGAATACAGCAGTAAAAATGAAGTCTTCTGAAGAAAGCAGAGAGGCTAGCAATTGTCTTTAGCTTTTTCTAGCCAGACAGCTCTGTTTTATAATGTGACAGAAGTATGAAATATGTAGCATTTTAATGAACCTTTACTAAAGGAATAGTATTATGTATTCACATACAAAAACATAAAATAATTGTGCAATATTAAAATATTGGTTACTTTTGGAGTCATTTTAATGTCACACAGCGTTTTGATTTTTCTCTTTTAATTAAGAAAATGCTGTTCCTTTAAGAGTATTATAACTTTTTCCAGATGCTGCACACAAATATCATTTCTCTAATTTCTAAAAGATATTAAATAATATTTTGAAAAGCATTCTTGTTTGTCCAAATACCATATATTTTGAGTCCATTATACTTCTTTTCTTTATAAATTATCCAGTCTCAGGTATTTCTTTATAGCAGCTTGAGAATGGACTAATATAATGTATTAATCTTTTGTTACTAGTTAAAATGACATAAATGTTTCTGAGCTCATGATTTTGACATACTTTCATTTTATTAGCTGTTTATCATTTAGTTAAAAAACCCACATATTTAAAACTTGCAAAGTTTAATAATACTATGTTTAGTTATACCCCTAATTGTCTTCTGAATATAACTCTTAGCTCTCACTGAATAACTCACAGAACTTTCATCCCTCTGACTTCTGATTTTTTGTCTCATAATTTAAATGGATTGCATATTAGGTATAAATACCAGAATCCTAACTGGTCTGGGGGTTCTCAGAATCTAATCAACAAGGAGAAGAGATGTATCCTTGGCCCAATCCAATCAGGATCTGATTGCAGTAAACTACTTGTTGACTGAATTTCAGGAGTGACTTTTTTATCTGATGGACCTGTTTGTGAGGTCTGCAGTTGTTACGCTATCAATTATATATGTGGTCTCCATCTTTTAAATTTCAGGGGAAGGAGTTAGTGCCTGAGAGCCATAATTAGATTAAGAAGTTGAAAGGCATAGGACCAGAACAGAATTCTAATAGCAGGGAGAGGAGTCCGCTGACTCAGCCCTAATCCATCCACTTTCTCCGCATGGTTTCATCTAACGTTGTTCAGTTTGGGCACAAAGGGATTCCCTTTAGGTGAACTAAGAGAATAGGGAAGTCTCTTTATTTCTTTCAACCTAGCTAAATATTAGAAAATAAACCAAGATGATAGAAGTAATATTTCATTTCAAACCTTTAATAACTCTCTATATTGTTTTCAATTTTTGTGGCTACAGTTAGATTTGAACTATGTATGGCTAAGTGAAAGAATCTAGATAGATTTGTGAAACTGGTTTCCTTTTTGCCATAACCTTCTGCACTAAAATGGAATAAGAATTAAAATTATTGTCAAGGGTGATATTAATACTTAAACATAGTTAACTTTCATTACAGGAAATATTAGTGTCAGTATTAAAGAGGCTGGAACTTAATCCCAATTAAAAAAATGAATCTTTACTTAGTGAAAAGGTAATCAGTTGACTTTAGTGCCTAAAATAATTGCAAAACTTGGAAAAAAATGACAACCACAACTTTGATTAAAATCAAATTTCTATTGATGCAGTTTTGGATTGAGACTCACAGTATTTGCTATTGAATGGCAATATCATAGGCTACTCTCTTTTGGCAGTCAAATAAAAGCCAAGAACTGTTATTTCACAATTGGATAAAAATGAGAGCTATATAGAAATCACTTCAAAACCTGTGATTTTTTTTAAGTTTTAAAAGAAGTACTTTCCTCAAATTCTGTATTTGTTGTTAGGACCTAAATCTTTAGATATAAAGACAGTTCTCTCCCCAGTTCAAGTTTTCACAAAAAAGACAAAGTTGATTATGGCTAGTTTTAGGTGATATTACTTAAACATGCTATTTGATAAATTAGTATATGTTGAATGATTTTCTTTTTCTTTTTTTTTTTTTTTGCTAAGATAGTGTTGTATAGTACTTATTACATAGTTCTTATTTGTCTCAAACCTGGGTAAACAAAAGTTCAGATATTTTCTCATGTTATCTGGGTATTTTATTTTAAAATAGTAATATATTTGTATTATATTTCCTCCTATTTTGAAAACCTTGTAGGAATCTTAAGTGCTGAGTCAATTTTCTATTAGTAATGTGATTATTTTCTCTGACAAAATAATTGACTACTGTCCCTTGAATTGATTTCATGTTGAATAACTACTGACTCTTTTAGAGAATAATTTTTAAGAAGTTTTGTGTACAGATTTAATTTTAACTAAAGATTTGGGTAATGGTCAAGGTTAGGGTTTAGGTTAGTGTTAGCATCAAGTTTAAAATTAAGTGGGTGAATTTACTGGAATATTGTATGTTAGGAATCTTCTTTGAGGCTTGTTCACATCATCTTACATCTTTGAGTTTCATGTTCTTTCTCTGAAAAATAGGAGTGGGATGAAATTATTTTTTAATCTTCAACTTAGACACTAAAGTGAACTTTAGGAGGCCAAGCTTTTATCAGCATAACAAAAATCTAAGTGCACAGGATTTAGAGTAAAATAATTTACTTATATGTTTCCATTTCACTGCTTAATTATTACCTGAACCAGAGAGAAGTCTCTGGCTCTCTGAACCTCCCCTTCTTCAGCTTTAAAATGAGAAGAGTAAATGAACTTTAATTAGTAACTCTGAGGTTATATCTGATGGTGTCTTCCAATGTACTTTGTACAATTTGAAGTATTAGTCCATGTTGGTCCTATTTGGCCTAATTGTGATTTTATCATAATAAATTTTATCATTTTTAACAGAAATTATCTTGTTATTTTGTTATGTTAGATAAAAATCTATCCCATTTCAGTTTACAGATATAAAAATAAAAAGCAAAAAAGTAATTAATGATATGAGAGGGATGAGGATACATATATGAGATTGTTGTGTTAGTATCTTAAGGTTTTATTTTCATGTCAGTTTTAATGTTACATACTTCACCAGTTCCTCAAATAGTGATTAATTGGATGCTACAGCAACCTAACATAGTAGAAATTTGTAATTGAAGAGGACCACTTTTGTTTTAGGCATGTGAGCACCTGTAAGCTTAATACATAGTTTACAAGATGATATAGCTTTCAGTATGTGTTGACCACAGCCAATCTGTACCAAAACTTATTTTTGCAATCAAAATTAATAATATTAGTTCAGTGTTAACTACTAGTACTACAGATAGATAGATAGGTATGTAGAAAAAAAATATACTTCTATACTTACATAATGTAATATAGGTATATATAACATACAAATTCATGTATAATTAAATATTATACAGAAAAAATTAATGTTTATAGAGCCTTTAGTAATGTCAAATACACGTGCATTTCTTACTCTATCTGCCTGAGAGGATCATAAGATTGAGCAAATGACTTCTGAGCTCTAGGGAACAACAACCAGGCCACAAGATCAAAAGAGAATGTATGAATGTTGACACGAAAGCTGCCCCCCAAACAGAAATGTCTGTATTGGATTTCATGTGACCCAAAATAAAGCTGTATCTCATTAAGTCACTGACAGTTGGGACTTTGTATATATTACAATTTCTTTTTAATTTTAGTTCTCTATCAAAACAAGTAGAAATGCTCAATTCCCCACTCTAAATCCCAGCACTTTTTCACTCTGAGAAAATACCCTAGGTTTCCATTTCTTCAGCCATAAGAAAAGATGATGATTTTAAATAATATAAATGTCTCCTTCTAGGAGATGTTCTGTGATTCTATTATTTTTATATAAACACAATTAGTTTAACAGATGGAAGCTGTGGACAAACAGTCTTGTTTAGTGTCATTGTTATCCATTTTCATATTAAAAGTTCTTATTTTAAGACAGAATTAGTTGGACATAAAGTCTACTAAGACATTAGCTGAACACTTGTTATTGGAAAAATCATTATGATGGATAGCTACCACTATAGAAAAAAAATCAAAGTCTATAGATAAAATAAAAGAATAAAAATAAAATACTACTAAAGCTGGATAAGCAAAATGCATTTCATGCCCCTTACTTGACCTACTAAATATCTATATTTTTTAACAGAGGTGGTAAATCTGACTTGCCACAGGGTAGGTGAAGAGATTATAGTATGCAATTATTAAAAACCACGTTTCTACTTTAAATAAGTTCCAAATTTCAGGTACTAGATATTTAATAGGCTCAAGCTATATAAACTTAGTGGCACATTTTAAAATTATACAACTGCTATATTATGATAGCATTTTATTTCTGGTTGCATATAATAAACCAAAAAGTCAAGACCTAAATATCATGTTATTGCATTGGAAGATATAAAAGGAATGAAAATGGCTTATGAAGCTGTATACTATGCATATTTTTCTCACTTATTCTAAGAGAGGGAAAGATAAAAGGAAAGAATTAAGAGTGCTCTTAATTCTGTTTTCTCATGCTGCTATTGTAAGACCACATTACTTTTAAACATAGAAGAAAAAGAAAACGAGAGTTACCGAGATAACTTTGTACTTCATTTTATTTTTAAGATAAATGGGACAGGTGCAGTGGCTCACACCTATAATCCCAGCACTTTGGAAAGCTGAGGCAGGAAGATCCTTGAGCCCAGGAGTTCGAGGCTGCAGTGAGCTAGGATTGTGCCACTAGCCTGCGCAGCACAATGAGATACTATTTCAAAAAAAAAAAAAAAAAAAAAAAAAAAAAAAAAGACAGTATTAAGTCATAAAACATTCTTTCTATTCTGCGAATTCACCCTCATTGCCTGCTCTAAGAAAATTCAGCTGATTCTTTTCTTTTCTTTTCTTTCTTTCTTTTTTTCTCTTTCTTTCTTTCTTTCTTTCTTTCTTTCTTTCTTTCTTTCTTTCTTTCTTTCTTTCTTTCTTTTCTAGTCTGCATGGTATTATGTTTTATTTTTAAAAGGTACAGAAGAGATGTTGCAGAAGCAAGAGAGTTCTTCCTGGTTCTGGTGTGTTTTATTAGCTTCTCTAGTACCCCTGCAGCATGTAGCTCCTTCTGTGCTTATATCTCCCCAGCACGTGACTCTTGAACCACACAGAGCTTCTTCAGTGCCAAGTGGCTACAGTGTATGCAACTTCTCCAGTCTCCATCTCCTAAAGTGTGTGTGCCTTTGCAAATGGTCTGTTCAAGCAGTACAGGCAGCCTTCCCGGCAGCCATCTCTTACAGTGTGTGAAGGACAGCAGCCCCTACTGGCCAGCACCTGTCCCAGCTTCCCTTTTGTGTAATTACATAGTCCCGTAGTGGTGTACCTCTAACAAGATACCTAGACCGCCTTTAGAGTACGATGTTGAACAATACTGATAAGAAGGAATCACCAGAAACCAGTAAGAGGTAAAGAAAGAGTCTTTCCTAGAGCCTTCAGAGGAAGCATGGTCCCATTGACCCTTGATTTTGAACTTGTAGCCTCCAGAACTTGAGAGACTACATTTCTGCCGTGTAAAGCCACTCAGTTTGTGGTAATTTATAATAGCGTCCCTAGGAAACTATTACAGATACAAATACTTCCTTATCTTGAAAACAATGATTTATAAAAACCTATATTCATACTTCATGATGGGAAACTTGATGCTTTTATCCTAAAATCAAGAATGAAGCAATGATATCTTTTCTTACCACTCCCATTTAACACTACACTTGAATTATATGCCATGGCAATGTAACAATAAAAAAAAAAAAAAAGAAACAAACAAGGTATTCCGATTACAAAGGAAGAAATTCAAATGTCTTTATTCTCAGTTGCATTAATTGCCTCTGTAGACAAAAACACAAAAATTACCAACAAAAAACAAAAAACTTTTGCAATTAACAGCAAATATAGAATGGTTGCAGGATATAAGAATATAAGGATTAAAATGGCAATACTTCTGTGAATAATTACCCCTCCCCATGCTTAGGTATAAAACTAAAAGAATAAATACATGATATATATGTAGAAAACTAATTAAAAATCAAAGAAACAAATAAATGGAAATATATTCTATGTTCATGGATTGAAAGAGTCAATATTATGCTACTGTCAATTATTCCTAGATTTATTTATTGATTTGATAAAATCTCAAATAAATTCTCAGTAAGATATTTTATAGATATTAATTAAATGGTTTGAAAATTTGTATAGGATGGCATAACCTATAGTGGCCATCACAAACTAAAAAACAAAGTTGGATAGAGTGTACTTCCTGATTTCAAGACTTAATGAAGTTATGGTAATCAAGACAGTATAGGATTGGCAAAGGAACAGATACATTGAGCAAAGGCAAAAACAGAACCTAGAAATAAACTCACTGAAGTATACTCAACTTGCTTTTAACAAAATTGCAAAAAAAAAAAAAACCAAACTATTCAATAATGAAAGTATAGCCCTTTCTTTTCAACAAATGATGCTGGAAGAATTGAATGACTATATGAAAAAAAAAAAAAAGAAGAAAAGAAAAGAAAAAGAAAGCCCTAAAGACATACCTTACACCTTAAACAAAAATAACTCAATATGTATTTTAACCTAAATGCTAGCTGCAAAACTTCAATACAGAAATAAAAACCTTTAGGGAAAGTCTATGTGACCTCCGATACCACTATACATATATATAGTGGAATTGAGGTAAATGAATTCATATAGTGAAAAGCATATTTTCACTGTTGGAGTGGGAGTTCACAACAAAAAGGCGAGAAAGCTGGAATGATTCACAAGGGAATGAGATTTAGTTGCAGATATCAGTATAAAATAATGCATTGTTTAATACACATACAAGATACACATACAAGTGGATATATGTATATATATTATATATCAACATATATGTAATTTATAGATATATAATTGAATGACAGTAGACAATTGAATGGTAAAATACTGTAAGATTTAAAATTGACTCAAACTTCAAAGAAAGAATATACTGTGCAGAATCTTAAAGATCTAAAATTACTGAGAGTAGATTATATTATTTGTACAAGGGTGTATTTTCTTCCTTTTTTCTCTGATAATTTGTGTTTACTGAATTGTTTATAATTGTCTACGTTGTTTATAATAAACATTTAAATAGATCTTTGACAGGTTATAGCTATTAGTATGTTAGTTTATGACTTGGAAATTTTTTTGTGTGCAGTTTGAAATTTTGTTAGTATAACAGTTTAAATTAATAGCCAAAGGAATCTCAGAGGAGACGTGCAGTGTAATTTATTGACATTAGAGAATTAACTGATGGAAGTACTGTAATCTTTACAATCCTCCTCAGGGAAGTGAAGCATGTGGTTTTGAAGATCCTTGGACAACAAAACAGGCAACAGCACTACAGGACTAAATTATCCCTGGTCCCCAGGGTTGGGAGATTGTAACTCTAGTACCTGGAGAGACTTTGGGGGGGTAAAAAAGCTTCCCACCAAGAAACAACAAAGAGCCCAAGGATTTTTAGTCTGTGTAATGTGTGAAATTGAAGTACTTTTTCTATCATCATTAATTGATTTGAAATTGAAAGAGCCTAACAACTTGACTTGAATATTGATTCTAAAAAGCTTCTGGGGAGGCCTTGGAAAACTTACAATCATGCACAAGGCAAAGGGGAAGCAGGTACATCTTACCATGACTCGAATAGGAGGAAAAGGAGGGCGAGGTGCTACACACTTTTAAGCAACCAGATCTCATGATAACTCACTCATTCACTATCATGAGAACAGCAACAAAGAGATGGTGCTAACCCCTTCACAAGAATTCCACCCCCATGATCCAGTCACCTCCAACCAGGCCCCACCTCCAACACTGGGGACTACAGTTCGGGCGGGAACACAGATCTAAACCATACCACTACCAGTAAGGTGATTTCAGTTTTTTGTTGTTTTTGTTGTTTCAGTAATAAAAATCCAGTATTAATATTAATGTGGGTAAAAAATCATTTTCACAAACTACTGATGGGAATCAAAAGTTGGGGCCGGGTACGGTGGCTCACACCTGTAATCCCAGCACTATAGGAGGCTGGGGCGGTGGATGAAGAGGTCAGGAGTTCAAGACCAGCCTGACCAACATGGTGAAACCTCATCTCCACTAAAAATACAAAAATTAGCTGGGCGTGATGGCACATGCCTATAGTCCCAGCTACTTAAAGACTGAGGCAGGAGGATCACTTGAACGTGGGAGACAGAGGTTGCAGTGAGTCGAGATTATGTCACTGCACTCCAGCCTAGGCAACAGAGCAAGACTTCATCTCAAAAAAAAAAAAAAAAAAAAGTTGTAGAGCTTTCTGGGAAAATAATCTAGTAAAACCTACTAAAATTTAAAAGCCACCTCATCTAAACCTATCCAAATACTCCTATATGAATACATTTTATGTAGCAATGATACACTATATAAAAAACAAACAGGCATATACATACAAATTTACAAGCACAATGATAAAACAGTTAATTGCACATTTGTTTATAGGGTTAAAATGTCAGGGTAACTGCAAAACAAGAAAACAAATGGTTTTGTTTGGCTGTGTCACCACCAAAATCTCATCTTGAATTATAGTTTCCATAATCACCACGTGTCATGGGAGGGACCTGGTGGGAGGTAATAGGATCATGGGAACAGTTACTTTTATGCTGTTATTGTGATCATTAAGTGAGTTCTCACGAAATCTGATGGTTTCATAAGGGGCTTTCCCCCCTTTTGCTTGGTAGTTCTCCTCACCTTTGCCATGTGAAGAAGGGTCTGTTTGCTTCCCCTTCTGCCATGATTGTAAGTTTCCTAAAGCCTCCCCAGCTTTAATTGACAGCGAATCAATTAAACCTCTTTTCTTTATAAATTAGCCAGACTCTGGTATGTCTTTATTAGCAGTGTGAGAAGGAACTAATACAACAAACAAAAATGTTACTGAAATAAAACGAAATAAAACAAAATAAAACAAATTGCAAAAATAATGTTATAGGTTATGTATTCACTCTATTGATTGTTGCTTTCGCTTTGGGGAAGCTTTTTATATTGATGTAATCCACTTGTCCATTGTTGCTTTTAGTTGCCTGTGCTTTTAGGGTCATATCCAAAAAATAATTGCCAGATAATGTCATGAATCTTTTATCTCTATGTTTTCTTTCAGTAGTTTTATTGTTGCAGATCTTACATTGTCTTTAATCCATTTTGAGTTTATATTTGTATACGGTATGAGATAAGGAATTAATTTCATTCTTCTGCATATGTGTATTCAGTTTTCCCAATTCCATTTATTGAAAAGACTGCAATCAATAGAATGCAATTGATTGGAAAAAATTGATTGGAATGGAAGAAAATATTTGCAAACCATACATCTGACAAGGGGTTAATAAGCAAATAGATAATTAACTTGAACAACTCACTACTAAGAAAAGAAATAAGCCAATTTTTAAAATGAGAAAAGGACCTGAATAAATATTTTCAAAGAAAAAAACAAATGTCCTACAAGTTTATAAAAAAATTGAATATAGTTAATCATCAGGGAAATGCCCATTAAAACCACAATGAGTGTTCATCTCACACTTGCTAGAATAGCTTTTATTTAAAAAGCTGAAAAATAACAAGTGTTGGTGAGGTTGTGGTGCGAAAGGAGCCCTTGCACACTACTGGTGGAAATGTAAATTAGTACAGCCATTATAGAAAACAGCATGGAGTTTCCTCAAAAAACTAAAGGAAAAAAGAAACACCATATGATTCAGTAATTCCACTGCTGCATATATATCCAAACAAAATGGAATCAGTGGCCAGCTGTGGTGACTCACATCTGTAATACCAGCAATTTGGGAGGCTGTAGCAGGTGGATCTCTTGAACCCAGGAGTTTGAGCTCAGCTTGGGCAACATGGCCAAACCCTGTCTCTACAAAAAATCAGCCAAGAGAGGTGGTGCCTGCCTGTAGTCCCAGTTACTCAGGAGGCTGAAGTGAGAGAATCATCTGAGCCAGGGAATTCAAGGCTGCAGTGATCTGTGATCATTACACTGCACTCTAGCCTTGGTGTTGGGGTCGGATCCTACCTTAAAAGAAAAAAAGGAAGAAAATGGAATCAGTGTCTTGAAGAGATATCTGAATTCCATTACTTGTTGCAGCACTATTCACAATAGCCAAAACCTGAAGTTAAGCTAAGTGTCCATCGACATGAATGGATTAAAAAAATGTGGTGTATATATACACAATCAAATACTATTTAGCCATAAAATAGAAGAAAATTCTGTCATTTGTGACAATATGAATAAAACTGGAAGGCATTATGCTGAATGAAGTAAGCCAGGCATAGAAGGATAAATACCACATGATTTCATTTTTATGTGGAATCTGAAAAAATTGAACTCATAGAAATAGGAAAAATGTTGAGTTCACAGAAGTGGAAAGTTGAATAGTAGTCACTGGGGCCTTTTGATCAAAGATATCAAAGCACTAATATTGGGAATCTGCAAGGAACTAAAATCAGAAAGAAAAACACATAATCCCATCAAAGTGGGCAAAGAACAGTAATAGACATTTCTCAAAAGAAGATATACAAACAGCCAACAAACATATGAAAAAATGCTTAATATCATTAATCACCACAGAAATGTAAATTAAAACCACAATGAGATATCATCTTACTGCTGCAAGAATGGCCATAATTAAAAGTCAAAGAAAAATTGATGTTGGCATGGATATGGTGAAAAGGGAACACATCTACACTGCTGGTGGAAATGTAAGTTAGGTACAACCACTATGGAAAACTTTATGGAGATTCCTTAACAAACTAAAAGTAGAACTATCATTCAATCCAGCAAACCCACTACTGGGTATCTACCCAAAGGAAAAGAAATCAGTGTATGATAAAGACACATGCACACATATTTATAGCAGCACAATCTGCAACTGCAAAGATATGGAACCATATATTTCATATTGAAATGCCCATAAACCAACAAGTGGATAGTGAAAATATGTCTATATACACCATGAAATACTACTGAGCTACAAAAAGGAACAAAACGTGACTTTTTTAGCAACTTGGATTGAGCTGGAGGACATCATTCTAAGTGAAATAACTCAAGATTGAGAAAACCAAATATCATATGTTCTCACTTATAAGTGGGAGCTAAGCTATGAGGAGGCAAAGGCATAAGAATAATATAATGGGCTTTGGGGACTCAGCGGAAAAGAATTAAAGGGGAGTGAGGGATAAAAGACTACCTACTGGGTACAAGGTACACTACTTAGGTGGCAGGTGCACTAAAATAGCAGAAATCACCACTAAAGAATTTATCCATGTAACTTTAAATCACCTGTACCCCAAAAACTATTCAAATAAAAAATAAACATTAAAAATTAGAAAAACAAAAACAGAAGAAACAAGTCAAAAAGCATGTATAAATATAATATTAATGTCTGTAATTGTTCATGACAGGAATTTAACAAATGCTCCATCCACTCTTCAGTGGAAAGGTAGAAATAAAAATAAAATTCTAAGTCTCCCACCCAACTGAATGGACTCCCTCTTGGCCAAGGGGACTTCAGAAAAACATAGAAAAGTGAGCCCCTGACATGCTTCATTATATCCTCTACCTCACCAACCACCAGTAGGCTTTCTTTCCTAAGAGGTAAATAGAAACCAGCCCCTTGGAAAGCCTCACTCCACTGCTGATGCTGCCCCTTTCATTTTGCAGTTTTGACACAACTGACCAGCATTACATCCTGATAAGGGACCACTGACCATGGAGTGGTTCTGGACAGACTATGGAGGATGGGCACTGAGTTCCTTCATGTCCTCTGCTTCACCTTTTGACTTCACAGGACTGAAAATTCTACCTTTGGATCATGCTAAAGCTGCTATTTGACCCTTGGAAAGCGGATGGAGCTCAATTGTACACGTGCATGTTTCTCCTTTCACTAAAAATTATGACTCCTCCTGTAGCTTCTTGAATGCTTATCCTCAGCCATGCCATTCAGCATCAATTCTTGTCTTATTCTTTCCACACCTGAAGTGCCTGTTTCTGGCTTTTACCCAGTGGTTATGCTTTCCAGCCTATCAGAATGGACAACCTGCAGGCTGCAACTCTTCATGAGAAATACAGCTCTCCTTTCCAAATTTATGAACTTTGTCTTTATTCCATTGACAAATGGATAATCAGACAGGTCATGCCCTAAAGTCTTTTGAATCTCTCACCTCAAAATACTCATCTTGAAGTTTTCACTGATCCCATTGTTGATCATAGTTGACTGCATTGACTGCCCAATCAACTCCACCCTCCTCTTCACATTAAGAGATCCTCCTTAAGCCAAGCTTCCACCTCTCAATACATTCAGATCTCGTCTTTTCCCCTTCCAGACACTGCCAAAGCTTCCCAGAAGTGGTGTTCTCCTTTACCTTTATAAGCAATTAGCTCAACTTTATCTTATTAACAGGATATTTGATGATGTTTGGTGAGCCAACGTTCAACAATTATATGGCAATTGGGAAAAGAAACCAATAAGATATTGCAGGATATTTATCAGAGGCCAAAAAGGAATATGTCAGTTATGAGGGAATAAAAAAGAAAAGTGCAAAAAAAGTGCAAGTTTTCCCTGTAGGAGAGGAAAGATAATTTTTTCCTCAACTCTCATAAATTCTTACTTACAATGGACCCCTGGAACAAAAGACAGATTAACAAAAGAAGAACAAACAGAATGTTATTATTACATATTTTTCATATAGTGTACATGGACAATAACCAGGGAATGAGTAATTCTCAGAAAGGTGGCTTTACATTTCAGTTTACAGTGACAAGTGACAAAAACAAGACCAAAAAAAAAAAAAAAAAAAAGATCTTTAAGTCTCTAGGGGTGGCAAACTGGGAGAAGGCAAACAAATGGCAGATAAGCTAGCAAATCTCATTAGGTAGATTCCACTGATGTGGTCTCTAGGCTGATAAAGGTTTAAAGTTGTCTTCAGAGATTATCCTCTCTCTTCCTTGGTGCAAGGTAGGGGGGATAGTTTTTGTCATTGTTAATCTATGACCTGCTCTTAAGCAAATAGATGGAGTGCCAAGAGCCTTCCTGGATATGCTTCTCCTGAATTTATTTTAGCTCAAAACAATCCTCATGCCAAAGAAGCATATTTTGGGTGGCATATTCTGGTCTCCCTCATCACTAAATGAGAGTATAGACTTTGCTGTCTTTACAAAGTCCTGATTGTAAAAATATTCTTACCAGTAGCAGTTATAAGAGTTTAGAGCACATATTAAGGATTTAAAAATTGTCATTTTTGTTGGTTTTGTTTAATTTAGCTTCAGATTTTGTTACCATAAACAAGTATGTTGATTAACTCAGATAAATTATATTCTTTGTTTAATATTAACAAGTAATAAACACATAATCCTGAAACATAATGAGATAGCTTCATATGAATATTTCATTCCTCTTTCTAAATCAGTTATTTTCAAATTCCAATGAAAACTATGAGGTGTCTTCGTTTTGCAAAATATTAAGCATTGATACAGCATATATTGGTATCTTCTTAGGTGTTTAATTATAGACTTTTTAAAATAAAAGTCTCTTTATGGGTGCATAATTTTAAATGACTGGTCAACAAGTTAAAATGTAAATAAATCTTTACACTTACAAACATTTTTTTAAAGGCATTTGTTCCTTGTTTTGATTAGATCTGTCTAATTTTAAATATAGAAATGTACAAAACAGTTATGCTACTTCGAGGCATGCTTTATCATACGAGAAATAGAAGGAGCAAATTCACAAATGGTATTCACAGAAACAAAGTGGGAGGTTTGGGGATTAGAAGCAGGAGGCTTATTTTTTTCATTGGCAATTAGTAGGCATTGTGAATCGAGGGTACCCAGTTAATGCCTATTTGTTCTCAGGAAATTACAGCTCAGAAGGAAAGCTGGCACCTTTGGTTTGCTAATCTGCATGGTTTTATGTGCTCCAGTCTTTCAGCCACAATCAAATACTTATTTCCTCTTGTTTGTCCTCATTCACTTCCTGCCTCCTACTTAGATTTAGCTATCAAATGTCCTTTGCTTTTGACCAGAGGCTCTTCAACAAAAATACTGTTCCTGACATCATTAATCTTTTGTAAAAAGAAATGCCTAGGCATATAGTAATGTATATAGTTTCTTTTTCTTGATCATACACTACTATTCAGCTTATTGTACTAGTATTCTTAAATCCTATAAATCAGACTTCTTTCCAATATAATATCGCAAAGAGATTTAGAAAAACAGGAGCTCTAAATAGAAAATTGTACTGTAAATAATATATTTTTAACATTTTATTAAGTCTGGGATCTTCATTTACTTTTAGGTTTTTGTTTATTTTTTTAAGGCAATCTATAAGATAGATATATATAAATGTATCTTATATAAACATATTTGAACATATACCCAAATATATATATATGCACATTTCCTTATCTTTCTATTTATTATTTGAAATTGTCTGTTGTATTAAGGTTTTCTGCTGGTAACAAGGTCTTTTTTTTTTCTATAAATATCCATTTCTTTTCAAGTCACAGTCCCTTTTTTGACAACAATCTCTAAACCAGAGAGGGGTGTGTTTTAAAAGTAGTGTGTAGGAGGTATTAGCACAAATCCTGTTATACATGAACAGAATTTTTGCACATAACTTCTTCACAGTTATTTAAAAATGTACCTTTTTTTTTTTGTAAAAATATGTGCTTGGAAGCTAACAAACCAGAACAAACTATTTTTGGCTTTTATAGGTGCTGTCTAGTATACGCAACTAAAATTAACCTTTCCTGTTACTCGCCCCTGAAAAATCTGTAGTCTAAGGATTGTATGTGCATGTGCATTTATTTATTTTTAAGTTTTATTAAAGTTTACAAAAGTAAAGTTTGTTTTCACAAAAAAGTAAGTGCAAGTATAAAATATTTTTTGTATTTATATTCTGTCTTGTAATAAGATTAATTAATTAAAAGTGCTCCCAGTGCTTCCTATATTTTAGACTATGAGGAAAAATTTTCTTTCTTTTGGACAATTACAAAATGGAACCAGGTTTTAAATCACCTTAATGTTTTACATGTTATGAGAGACCTAGAGAAAACATATTCGGAAATATTTTCCAAAAGTATTTAAAATTTTAACAATAAGATAAATTTCAATATCGGAGAACATTTATGGAATAGCCCACCTGCCATGGTGGGTATGGATACACAGTAGGTTTCAACATCGGAAAATAATGATATAGATTAGATTTTTATACTCTGTGTAATATTGTCATTATTAACAAATAATACACTTTGGAAGCTCAAGGAGGGTGGATTGCCCGAGGTCAGGAGTTTGAGACAAGCCTGGCCAACAGAACAAAACTCTGTCTCTACTAAAAATACAAAAATTAGCTGGGCATGGTGGCATGTGCCTGTAATCCCAGTTACTCAGAAGGCTAAGGCAGGAGAATCGCTTGAACCCGGAGGTGGAGGCTGCAGTGAGCCAAGATGTGCCACTGCACTCCAGGCTGGGCAACAGAGTAAGAGAGATTCTGTCTCAAAACAAACAAACAAACAACCCCAAAAAAACAAATAATGCAGTTGACATTGACAGAAAATGAATGATTTGTGCCAGTTGCATGACAGAAGGCAAAATATCCCCACAGAAATATAACCAATAGCAGAGACTTATGAATATGAGCCATATTATAAATCCGTATTACCTTTGCCAAGGTGAAGTGACTGAAGTATAGAATCCTTTAGAAATTAATATTTAAAGTGAAAGCAAAATCTTAAACAATGGATGAAAAATGACTTTGCAGAAGATATCTGGAATCTGTGAATGTCTCTTTTTTTTTGGAAAAAGGGTATTTATAGATGTAATTAAGTTAAGCATCTTGAGGTAAGTTCATCCCGGAGCTTCAGGCTAGGCCCTAACTCCAGTAAGTATCCTTATAAGAGACACATACAGAGAATTGACACACGGAGGAGAAGGTGGTAAAAAGACAGAAGCAGAGATTGGACTCATGGAGCCAAAAACCAAGGAAAGGAATGCTGACGGGCACCAGAAACTGGACAAAACAAAGAAGGATTATCCCCTAGAGGCTCCGGGCGCAGTGCAGTTCTACTGATAGTCTTGATTTCAGGCTTCTGACCTACAGAATAGTTAAAGAATACATTTATCTTGTTTTAAACCACCCTCTTGTGATTGTTTGTTAAGGCAGCCATAGCTGCCTAATATATATAGCTAACTAATATAATCCAGAAAGCCAATTTAGGATGCCTGAAATTACAGTTTAAAATCTATTCCATAGATATTTCTGGTAAGGCTTCTGGTCTTATGGGGCCCTCCATCCAAAGATTCCTTGCCTGGAAATGGTATGTTCTTGTTCATTGTTACTGATAAATACGATGATGAACAAACATTACCTATAATTTATAAATTAATGATTCTTAGGACACAAAAGCACTATTCTTAATTGTGTTCTTTCTATTAAATTTATTTTGTACCTCTTGAGATAGAAAATATGACTCGAACATGCATTCTACAGAGAGAACATGTGCTCACTTTGTCTTGAACATGAGTTCCTAAATGCCAGCAAGAAGATAAGAGAAAGTGTTTGCCAGCTCATGAAATATTTCTTGCATAAATACCTGTCTGATCCATATTGGAGGTGTTGGTCCTGAACTTTCCAACCTCAGTCAGGAGTAATGATGTAGTATATATTCTTTGTCTTTTTGCACACAACATATATTTTATATATTTTTCTTTAGGACAGAACGATATGGGGAGGGAAATAGTGTGAAGGTAAAATTTAAAAAGTGGTTGTTGAAGCTGTTTTTTAATTTTTCTAAAACATTTCAAATAAAGTGCAATGACTTTAGGCTAGGGTTTCTTAACCTTGATATTGTTGGCATAGATCAGACATCATGTAAGTTTGGGTGAGGCAATTCTTTGAGCAGGGGCTGCCTGTGCATTGCAGTATGTTTGGAAGCATCCCTGTTCTCCTACTGACTGGATGCTAGTAGCATTTCTCCCACCAGTGTGATCATCAAAAATGTCTTCTGACATTCACAACTATCCCCTCTTGGGGCAGCCTCAGTAAGGAACAACTGAGTGAGTTAAGCACATTTTTTTTCCATGTCTATTGACATTCCTGTGTGGAATTTGAATTTTCACAATGTCTACAGTTAGAAAAACACTTATGTTTCATTTTGTTTTCACTGGGGAAATAATAGTGAGCAACTCATCCCCAGTCCCTGACCTCATAGAGCTTAGAGTCTCATGAGGAAGACATACAGAACTGAAATTATTATGAAAACAGATGTATGCTGATAAGTGATGGCAGACAGGGTTATTTGCCAACTCATAACTATTTCTTCCTTCTTTCCTAGGAGAACTTGAACTTGTTCTGGGTGACAAAATACCGAATTTGATGATGACACATATTCTTCTTTACCAGGAATTAATTTGTTACCTCACTTGCATTTTAGTGTATTCATTTGTTGAATTCTGTTGAATGAGGTAAAAGGAGTTATATGCTAGGAATTTTATAAATAAATATTTTAGTCTCCACTATAAAGGAAGCTAATTTTTTTTGCCCAGTGGTCCCTGTTCTTTCCCCTGGCTTTTGGACTTGTAAAAAGAGGTGATGCTAAGTTGTGAAAGCTATCTTGTTATGTTGAGAGATAAACCAAGAAAACCTAAGTGCTGTGGACTTAGAGGTCTGACCTAATTAAAATGTTAAGCAAATCATAGTAACTACTATTATAATACAACTGCAGTCTTTTAAAAGTTGCTTTTAATTAGCTAATATATATCATAAAGCAAAAATATCGTTAACTAATTTACAAATTGTGGTTATTTGTGGTGAGATCTGAGGTGTGAGTAGGCATTAACTCAGGGGAAATCGTAGTGTAAAGTGTGCTGGGCAGAGAAAGGATGGTGCAAAGGCTCTGTGGTATAATTCCAAGAATTGCAGAAAGGCTTTAGTGAGCAGAGTTTGAACAAGAACATGAATGTTGTGGCATTGATTGGAAAACTAGGCATGGCCCTACAGAACATGGAAACGATTTTGCCTTTACCTGAAAAGCCATTCAAGGGTTTAAAATCAGAAGTAAGATGATCAATCATCAAGTAAGATGATTTTGTATTTTTAAAGCAAACATAGAAGAGTGGCACAAGAGCAGATGGTGAGATATTAATTTGAAAGTTGTTACAATGAAGCAAGATGGAAATGCTGGTGGCTGAGACTAGAGAACTGGAAGTAGTTATGGAACTCACATTTGATGTTTACCTGAAAAAATATTTGCTTAAAAAATAGTTTTATTTTGGGGAACAGTTATATGTAAAGCCAAGGTTGTAGAAGTTCTATAATCATATGCCAATATAAATAAATTTACCAAAACAGAAAATTCAAGTTCATATTACAGTTAAGGAACTTATATTTATTCTTTCTGGTAAAGAAATTATCCTGGCCAATGCCATTCCGATTAATATTTAACTCAGACCCCACCGATTCCATAAATATCATGTGTAGGTTTTCAACATTGTCTCCACATATTTCTTTAGTTTAAAATGGGCAATAGATATAGAAAATTAAATTAATTAATCCTAAGGTTGGTGTGAAATTCATTGATGAATTCTGCACCAACCTATAATATAAACGTTATTAATAGAAGAAACAAGAAAAATAATTGAAGACAAAAAAGAAAACCCTTGTTGAGGTGAATTTTACATACCATGAAAATATGTCCATTATATATGCACAGCACAATGATTTTTAATAAATTCATACAGCTTCCCATTATACACACATTGGCATGTTTGATGTTGTTCCATGGGTCTCTGAGGCTCTATTCATTTCTCTTTAATTTTTTTTCTCTCTGTTATTCAAATAGGATAATTTATACTGTTCTTCCTACAATTCACTGATTCTTTCTTCTGCCCTCTAAAGTCTGCCTTTGAGCCCATCTAAGTGGGTTTTTTATTTGTTGTACTTTTCATCTCTAGACTTTTTAAGTTTAACGTACTGAAATTCTTCATTTATTTTGTCCTCATATTTTCTTTTAATTGTTTAAAAAGCTCTTGTAATTTTTTGAATACAGTAATAATAACTTCTTTGAAGTTCTTGTTTGCTACGTCCAATATCTAGACTCAGAATTAGTCTATAACAACTATTTTTTTCTATGAGTTAAAACTTCCTGTGAGTTTTTTTGTTTGTTTGATGATTGTTTGTATGCATTTCCTGACATTTTTTGTTGAAACCTGAATATTTTAGATGGGATGAGTTATAATATACCAAATTCGGAATGATTTGTTTTTTAAACTCGCCTTGTGTTAATCTCAGGCATCTGGTTCCTCTGTTGTAGCCACTGATGTTTCTGCTCAGATTTACGTATATTATTTTAATTTTTTTAGCTTAGCAACCTAAAGACTGTCCCATGTGCTGGCATTGTTTACTGTTCAGCCAGTGATTTGGGGAGAGGTTGTACTCAAACACTTTGAGCTGAGCCTCTAAAGTTTTCATGCTCTGCTGATAGCTCTGTTTGTGGACTGAAAAGCCATTAGCAATTCATCCAGAATTCAAGTAAGCCTTGACTTTTACTTTCCACTGGACCCTACCAGGTGTCCCTGTGCCTGAAAGCAATTTCCTAGCCAGAGATGTGTGGGCAGCTTATATTGCTGGCGTTTCTTGGGCTCTCTCATTTCCAGATCTCCCCATTAAAATTTTGGCTGATTCCATTCTGCACACCAGTGTGGACAGCTACTTTAGGATAACAGAGCTTCCGGCTTTCTCCATCATTTCTTGTGATATTTATTACTGTTACTGACAATGCTACCAATCATGAATTTTCTCCTTCAACCCTGAATCAAATTTGTCCCTCTGGCAGTGGCACTGTTGGTTTTCATAGCAGGGTCATGAAACAACAGAAACAATTGTGTTTGGGTAAAAAGCAGCAGCCTAAGCAAGAAGGCTACAGACTCAGCTTTTATTCCAAAAAATTTTAATTGTTTTTCATGAGTAAACACTTCTCAACTTACTGATGATTTCAGCAATACTCAGAGCCTTGAAATGATTATCTGGGGACAATTTTGTCTCATATATTTGTTTTGGGGAACATGATTTCTGACTGTTTGTGCACTATTAAGTGGTTGCTTTTTAATGATCTGCTTTATACGCACACATGTTCCAGAATGACTTATTTAGTATACCTATAATAGTTGGAAAATATAGTATTTTCCTTTGAATTTCTTCCCTTCAGTTCTTTAAATCTATCTGCTTTCATTTGTTTGTTTTTCCTAGTAAGTGTTGGGACTCAGAGGATGATAGTCCAAAGTGTGGCACATGGTGATGCTGAGTACTTTGAAGTCAAGGAGATTGGAAAAGCCTCAGAAGGAAGGCCTTTCTGAACTTCTCCTACACTCCTATCGCCCACCCTTCTTTGTCCCCCAAAGCAAGTCATCAAACCCAGAAAGTCACTTTGTCTCTTCTTCCTTCTTTCTTGAAGGCACTCATTCCCACTGGGGCCCTGCCCTGTACTTGCCCCATCCCTGAGAGGAATGCTACACAGAAAGGCCAAGAAGAATCAGAACAGACAAGCTTTGCTGGGCTCCCCCCTGTCTATTACCATTATATTATGCTCTTTTGTCTGATCACATTTCTACATGGCTGTTTATTCTTCAAAAAATCTAAGCAGAAAAATAGATAGTTTTTCCTGGGTCTTTGGGTCTTCATTCCTGAAGGCTCCCTGTCACATAAAACTTTAATCAAATAAAATTATTAGGCATTTCTGTTGTTCACCTGTCTCCTGTTGAAGGAGTGTCAGCTGTAATAATTGTGATGGGTGATGAAAGGTATCACACCTTTCTGCACATACACAAGCAAAAGTTTGAGCACTACAGGAATGATTCTAATTTTCAACACCCCCTAAAAGTAGTCTATGATTCAGGAATATGTTTGTTTCCTATTGAATTCCTTATTTTATTTTTAGTTATAGTTGAAAGTATTGGTGTTATTACTGAATTTAGAAATCTACATGACAAGTTTAAAGACTATTCTTGCTTTTATAATACCTCTTTTATTTTTAATTTATTTCTGTATTTTTTGTATTTCCCTTTGAACAACTGGCAATGATGGACTTTCACTTTGATATATTCCAGAGTTGCAGATAATAATGAATGTAGTAGACATAGACCATTTTAATACTATTGAATACCTAAATATTTTTGTTATTTCAATTAAATTTCCATTGGGTGACTGCAAGAGTAAGACTTATTTCTATCTAATCCCTGACAACTAAAACGTAAGCATCTGTCATGGGCTCTGATCTTCCAAGAACATGAATCCAGAGCAGTGATACAAAGATGCAGGAAAATTTTAAAAATATTCACTTCAGAGTTTGGTAATTAAGTATCCAATGAAAAAAAGTAAAATAATCATATAAATTGATTTATTGGCAGCCTAGAATTTTCTTATCAATTTCCTGAGACTTGTTTTTTTTTTAATTCCTGACAATTCTGACAATTCTGTGAGCCACCTAATATCCTTCTAATGAAACTTATTTTAGCTAGAGCTTGGAATAATGCAATAAGTAATTTTGAGGTTGAGCCATACTGGAGCCTAAGGCAAAAGGAGAAATTAATAATATTGATAACGTATTTATTTGATATTTCATTCATCCTGTTTTTAATATTTATTTTAGTTTTTAAAAATTAAAATATTTACCTTGATTATTTGTTTCAAAGTTACTTTCTTTGTATAGGTGAATACAAAGATGTTCTTATCACGCTGGCTCAGGTTGACTGGGCACCTTATGATTGGTTGCTGTGAATCTCCTGTTTTTGGAAAAACTGGCCTGTTTCCAAGTTCAGTTTGATTACATGGCATTGAGCACGAGTGACTCTATTCTGGTTTGATCTGGTCTGTTGGGCTCTAGTGCAGCAGCTTAGTACAAAACAATGACATCTCATACATTTTATTTAACATCCTTAAAGATAAAAATTTTCATCATTCACCAAATTACTTCATACTATTCAATATATATTTTCAGCATTTCAGAATCTTATTCTAAAAACATCAGTAACTTCCCTGTGTTCAGCTTACTTGGCAGGAAGCCTGATTACAAGCATTTCCTTCCCTCTCACCCCTTTTTCCTGCTTTTCTCCTTTTCTACCTCTCTCTCCTCTCTATCTCCCTCCCTCCCTCCCTCCCTGCCTTCCTTCCTTCCTTCCTTCCATCCATCCTTCCTTCTTAATTTTTCTTTATTTTGTGCTTTACAATATACATTGGTAATTAAGTAACCTCCTATCTATAGGCAGATTTTCTTATTTTTGTGTTTCAGTTTCTTGGGTTATTCAGGTTGGCTATATTGTATATTGAAGTATTATTATATTGCCATGTAGCCTTAAGTATAATATTTTTCCCTTTAAAACTTGAATGATTTTTAAACAAGATTTGGTCTGAATACAATGTGCAAAGCAGTAAAATTGTTTAAGCCAGACCTTACAAATATTTTCCTATTTTCCACATGTTTCTAATAAATACAAAAAGTAAAAATAAAAATACACATTTAAAAAACCCAAAACCCACCTATGTATTCTCGTCTAACCATCACTTTATTTCTGACTTGTAAAATTTGGCATGCTTATCAACCAACAGCTGAAAAAGAAGTATCAAAGGATACAATCAGGACATTGGGTAATGATCTCTTTTTCCTTTCTGCAGATAAAACAACGCTCACAGTTTCAATTCAGTTATTCAGTTTCAACCACCATAGGAAAGGTTCTGAATTGAAATTTTGATAAAGTAGAGCAATATCTATATTATTTGAAAGATATAGGCTTTTTAAAAATAAAAAATGGGCTTTCTGGGGGGCCCTCTCAAAACAATATAACAGGGATAAATTCTATTCCCTAAACCAAAATATAAAACTCTTAAGTTAGACTTGTTCTCCAATCCTGTAATATGGAATACTAATTTAAAAGATTTGCATAACAATATCAATCTCACAAGCAAGTTTTGTTATTGCCAATAAAAACAACAGCTACAACTTACTGAGCTTTTTTAATATGCTAGCTCATTTGCTTATTTCTCTATACATGGTATTTAATTTTAATTCATTTTAGTTTCCTTGTGAGTAAGATGATAGAATATTGTTATTACTATCAGAGAGTAAAAGAAACTAAGATTTAGTGGCTTACGTATATAGCTAAAGGTACTATAGCAAGTAAAGTAAATAACACATGAATGTAAGCTTGACTTCTAATGCATTGTTTTCACTATTACTCCTTCAGTAGGGAGAAATTATTATCTGTGTGTTCCTCTGGAATCTCAGTGACTTAGTGCTTAATATTTGATGGGGAAAAAAGAAAGACTTCATTTAGTGTCCTTTTGGGAATATTAAATGTGAGAATATGCTTTTCAACTCTGTCTTCTTTGAAGGGAGAGAAGTTTCGTGATGAATAATGTTCACAAATAAGTAAATACCTACCAAACAATGTATTTTGTTCTATAAGAATGGACTTTCCTCCTTTAAACTAGGATAGGATGTCATTGGATGAAGCCATGATTAATAAGTTATAACCTAGTTGTTATCATTCATTCCACTCTCAAAGGATGTCTCAAGTTAACCTCTCCCCTAAGAGACACATAGTTCTTCCAAATTAAGAAAGACAGTTTGAAGTTATAGAAAATACCTCTTGAGATTTGTTGACTGAAATGTGGTTTGTTTATTAATTTAGCTAATTCTTATCAAGTTCTTACAACAGCTAGGGGAAAGGGTAAGAGTGCTCTGAATATTTTTAAATTTCAATACAACTATTACACTTGCATACACATTACATAGCAATTAAATGATTACATATGATATTATTAGTAATCACACATTTACTTACAACCTCTAATTAGTTTCCTACTGTAATCATAAATATTACCTAATGTTTTTTTACCAGCTTTTACTAAATGATCTCAAATTTAAAGAATATGATAAATGCAAGCAAACTTGAGTGTTACGATGGAAAGCACTTACCTTCTGATTATCTTTGTCATTAGTGTGATCATATCCCTTAATGTTGACAGTTTTGTTGACTTCACTTTTCAGATGAATATCTTAGCTTCTGGCTTCCTCCATTCCTCTACTTTAGTGACTAGTTTAATTCATCTCTCTTATTTACTTACATAGTTAATGTTGGATTTATTCACTAGAAACTTCAGAGTCTAAAAATTTAAAAACCCTGCTCCCCTGCCATGGTGATTGATTCTCTGAACTTGTGTATTTCATTAACCTATGGACATAACACAAAGCCTTTTGATGCATTGAAACCACCAAATTCTCATTATCCAAAGCCTCTTTCTGGATTTTTATTTGTCCAGCCAGAATAACATGATGCATTATTATTATTATTTATTGGAATAGACTCAATTATATTAATTGGAATGTGATCAATTCCCTTCCCCATTCTGTCTCCATCCTACTATCTTGGAAAAGTCAAAACCTGGAAGAAGAAACAGCTTCTCTATATGTGCAGTGCAGCAGCTGATTATTTTTGGAAAGATAAATTAGGTATTAATCCCTTATTCTTTTCAAATCAATTTCAGATTTTCAGTTCTCTTCCACATCACATTTTCTAACAAATGTCACCCATGTATCCTCTCTTCTCTTTGTCACTTTATGCATAGCATAGAACTTTCTATTTGTTAGTTAAGTGTTATCTAACCACCTTTATCAGAGTGTAAGATCAATGAGAGCTGTGTTGGTCATAAAAGTCACGCTTTACACCCAGCACCTAGTACATAGCAAGCTGATCGTGAATTACAGACATGAGTGAACTCTCCAAATTCATGCCATTTCCATTGGTCTCCACATTTAATATTTTTAAAAGATTAGTCTTTTTTCAGTTATTTGAACATGTCAATATTTGTTGATATTAGGACTTTTTCATATTTGTCCTTCTTTCCTGAGGGCTCTTCTCTTTCTTATGAATGGTATCCCCTTCTCAACTTTTAAGATTGCCTTTCAATGTCACCAATTAAGAAAGAGCTGGTCACTCTATCTAATCTAAAGTTGCTCTTCCCCCAAACCTTCATTCTATTAACCCTTCTTTGTTTCATTCATGTCACATATAACAATCTATTTTTGCTTATTCTCTTTTATATCTTCTTATTTTAATTATTTACATCATCCTATATTTCCATCAGAGCAATCAATGTCTGTCCAGCTCAACATTTTCTTTTTTAATTGTGGTAAAAAACATGTACCATAATATTCACCATCTTAATCACTTTTACATGTACAGATCAGTAATTAACTCACCTTGTTTTTCCCCCCTCCGTAGAGTGCTGCCTGACACAGAGGAGTTGTGGAATTAAAGACTGTGAAAAAAAAATGAATAAAACATTTTTCAATGACCACATTCTTGATGTTTTTTAAATTTATGATTTTGTACAGGACTGAACCTCAATTATTTGAGCTGGCTTAATAGCAATAAATTAGTTTCTATATACCCCATTTTCACCCATTTTTATTCTTAAATCCAGTACCTGGATGTGTCTATGTCAAAAAATCCTTGTATTCTGTTTCTATTTTCTAGGTCACCCTTAAACATTGTCAAGAAAAAAATGTTTTTTTTTTTTTTTAAATTTTTTTTAATTTAAAAACTATTCTTTCTTTTTTTTTAAATTATTATCATTATACTTTAAGTTCTAGGGTACATGTGCATAACGTGCAGGTTTGTTACATATGTATACTTGTGCCATGTTGGTGTGCTGCACCCATCAACTCGTCAGCACCCATCAACTCGTCATTTACATCAGGTATAACTCCCAATGCAATCCCTCCCCCCTCCCCCCTCCCCATGATAGGCCCCGGTGTGTGATGTTCCCCTTCCTGAGTCCAAGTGATCTCATTGTTCAGTTCCCACCTATGAGTGAGAACATGCGGTGTTTGGTTTTCTGTTCTTGTGATAGTTTGCTAAGAATGATGGTTTCCAGCTGCATCCATGTCCCTACAAAGGAACGAAGGACACAAACTCATCCTTTTTTATGGCTGCATAGTATTCCATGGTGTATATGTGCCACATTTTCTTAATCCAGCCTGTCACTGATGGACATTTGGGTTGATTCCAAGTCTTTGCTATTGTGAATAGTGCCGCAATAAACATACGTGTGCATGTGTCTTTATAGCAGCATGATTTATAATCCTTTGGGTCTCCTATGTATCCACAAAAATTAAAAATAAAATAAAAATAAAATCTAGTGGTGGCATAAGGGAGTGTCAGGGGAATCTTGTAAGGGGGAGAGGCAGCCAGTGGTCAGTTGAGAGGATTAAATGGTAGCACCTCACATACTGCTTTCCAGATTGGAGGCTTTAACAAGTTGGTAGAAACTGCTACCAATATAAAGTGCAGGGCTCAGAGCGTCAGTATGATAGGATGATTTTTTGTTTTTTTTTAGTAGGCTTTAGTATTTTTTTTTTTTATAGCTTGATTGGGATAAAATTGACATACAACAAATTACACATACCTAGGTACATCTGACACATGTATGCACCTGTGAAATCATCACTACAATCAAGATAATGAACACATCCAGCACCCTAAACATTTTCTTGTGTAGCCTTTCCCTTTTCTCTTTTCCTATTCTTTCTTTATCCTTCCTTCCTTTCCTTCCCTCCCTCCCTCCCTCCTCATTCAGGTAAATAGCAAGGAGTGCAGTTGCTGAATTTGATGTATGGGTATGTTTAGTTTCGTAAGAAACATCTAAACTGTCTTCCAAAGTGGCTATAATATTTTGCATTCTCACAAGAAATAAATGAGAGTTCCTGTTGCTCCACGTTTTGCCAGCAAAAGAAAAAAAAAAACAAAAAAACCCCCTATTCTTTCTAGATTAGATTAATTTTGTCTTGTGTCCTTCAAAATTAATTTGAATCTGAAATGGGGGGACGTTGTAAGTGCTCTTCATGATTATTTTCTAAATACCATTCCATAGACATTAATCATATGAGGTATACATTATTAATTCAGCCAATGATCCAAGGCATACATATATGGAACCCAGATCATGTAAGAATCTATGTGTAGATGGATGGATAGATAGATAGATAGATAGATAGATAGATAGATAGATAGATAATTATGTGATGAATTCTATGTGTTGCCATGTAAGACACAATACCTGAAAACAGAAGCATTTATTCTGCTAATATATGAAGAGAATTAGAAAAGTAATTACATAAGGTGTGGAACATTTTATAATAAAAAGTAAACATAGGGCTATTTTGAAGCACAAATAAGAAAGAGTTACTATTATGACTTCATTTTACAGATAAAGGAACTGAGGCTCAGAGAAGAACAATAACATGGTGAATGTGTTACAAATTCTAAAAAATGACAAAGCCAGAATTTATATCTTATAGTGACTTGATAATTTAATTTGATAATAATAGCATCATACTATTTTCATATATGTATATATGTATATATATGAAAACATCTGTTTCAGATAACATATTTTACATACATTTTCTTATTTAATTATCCCCAAACTCCTTGAAATAGAAAAGATTTTCTATTTTATCAACTTCTGTGTGAAGATACATACCTTTAGGGAAAACACATACTTTCTCTAAGTGGTTAAACACAGGGATGACTGGATCTCAGACTTCTCTGACTTCACAATACATGATTTTAAAAATTGCTATTAAAGCAAAATATTTTTATAATACTTGCTATTTTCTCAAGCTCACGTATAATATTAATCCATCATGTCCTGAAATCCAGTAATTTTTTTGTTTGGAAGCTTGACGGCAAAGTGTACTCTGGGCTTGAATATTCAACAGAGGTACATATTGTATATTTATACCTTTACTTATGCTCATAATTATTTTGCATATATGGATCAACTGGCATTTTTTTCTGATACCCTCACTTATGTGAGCATTTTCTCAGTGATCTGGACTGTGTCGCTGTAGCTCATCTTTCTCTCCTTTGCATTGTTCAGCCTAACATTTTGTATGTGGCAAGTGAGCAGGAATATGGATGGTGAAAACAAATATTCTGTGTGTGTGTGTGTGTGTGTGTGTGTGTGTGTCTATTTATTATGCTACATACAAGGATGCTGAGACTCTGTGGAAATGGGTATAATTTGTACAGGAAATTTGGGTAGCATGATAATTCACTTGTCTATTATCAAGGACTTCTGCTAAAAAAGATACATAGAGAAGTCTTGTGTGTTTTGCCCTTTCATCAATATTTTCTACCACACGCATTACTCAGCATCTGTCCACGCCCAGCCTTGGTCTCTTTGGGGTCAATATGAGAAGATGCTAATCTAATACAAAAGGAGATGAAAAGAGCTTTTCTTCCTAGGAACTGGAAGCCGTAGCATATTTTTATTACCTGAGGCATATTGCAGTGCTCATCAAACAGGACCCTAATGAGACCGAGTACCTCCAAACCTGTGCTAGTATTTGCTATCTTTCCTTAGAAAAGAGTGGATACATTTTTATTCTTAATGTGAGAAAAAAAATCTCAAGGGAGGAAAAAAAAACTATGCTGGAATAGCAATGAAGAAGTAGTTGCTCTACATGACATTTTATTTCTGGATGGCGAGAAAGATCAATGTACTTGCCTGCAGCTCATGAATTAATATCGTCAGCTATCAAGGAGTGAGACATTGTGCAAAGCAGCGTGTTCTTCATTGCTAACTTCTTGTCATAAGCAAAGTAATAATAAAGCAGCTTCAGAATAGGTGTCACCCTTGGGATACACTATTACTATATCTTAAAAATCACTAATAATTATAATGCATGAACTTGACTTAAATTTTCTGTACAAATGAGACAATTTCCATTAGGTATATGGAAAGCAGACACTGAGTAATCCAGCCTTTTAGACATATATTTTTATATTTCCAGAGGCTATCATCATTCCAACTGGTTAAATGAAAAGGACTGGGCTGAGGTTCTTGAACATGAATTTCACTGTTATCTTAATATTGATAACAATTAGCCTGTGCTTTTGGCAAATCATTTCTAAAATGTTGATAGCAATATTTTTACTAAGTATAAAAGTACTTGCTAAGGACAAATTCATTAATGCACATATTTGGTTTTTTGATAAGTATTTATTAAATGTTTACGAAGAGCCAAAATTCTACTGGACATTATATATGTAACTATCATTTCAAATCACTTCAGAGTTTAGTTGGTATGGTAGCAATAAAAATATTGCTATATGACAAGTACAGTGAGGAAATACAAGTAACTAACTGAGGAAAGCAGAAATTTCTCATTCATAAAAGTAACAATTGACCCATAGAACATAGAATGGCAAAGGTGAGGGTGCAAAATTTGTAACTCAATAACATATTAGAAATCAAGTTTATGGAACCTCAAGTACAGGCTGTTACTCTAGGAATATGAATTTGCCTAAAATGCTTCTTAAGATTCTAATGATAAATTGATATAAAGTGAAGTAAATCCAAAAGGCCAAATGAATGGGTCAGTGTTCTGGGTACAGTGGCGGTATAAAAGGCTACCGAATGTTTCAACAACATTATTAAATGAGAATTTGTAAGAGTGTTGAAGGAACCAGATGGAGTTAACAGTGCTCTTCACTATGGTATGAAGGTACATCACAGGGGTTTTTAGTCACTCTTCTGCTCTTTTCAGAATAACATATTCGAACAATTTTCCAACAGTAGGATTATTTCTTATTATTGTCTTATACTCACAATAGTATTGTTACAAAAGTAGAATTATGTCTACTTTCAAGGTGCAGAATCTGACATTTAAGGTCATCTAAGGAAAGTTCAATGGGTGAGTAGAAATGTCTTTCTTTTTTTTCCTTTTGGAGACAGAGTCTCGTTCTGTCGCCTCCGCTGGAGTGCAGTGGCACAATCTCAGCTCATGCAAGCTCCGCCTCCGGGGTCACGTCATTCTCCTGCGTCAGCCTCCCGAGCAGCTGGGAGTAAAGGTGCGTGCCACCAAGCCCGGCTAATTTTTCTTTCTTTTTTTTTTTTTTTTTTTTTTTTTAATTGAGACGGGGTTTCACCGTGTTAGCCAGGATGGTCTCAATCTCCTGACCTCATGATCCACTCGCCTCCTCCTCCCAAAGTGCTGAGATTACAGGCGTGAGCCACCGCACCCGGCCAAAATGTCTTTCACTGAAAACTTTTCTTTCATTCAGTAAATGCCAGTTGAACACTTTCCACATTCACAGCCGCTGTTCTGCACAATAGGGATGTTATGGTAAGGTAAATATGATTTTTCCTTTTATTAAGTTTATAATTTTCTTTTACCTAAATATTTATTATAAATATGACATAAAGAAGACAGAGTAGAAACTATTAAGATTGATAAATGTAAATATTTATAGTATACATTTAAGCTATAATATCCACACATGTTTCTGTGAAGACAAAGTATGATCTGTACTGTGGCATTACTAAGAATTACTTTACTATTTCGATACCAACTGACTACCTTATATTTCAATTATATGGGAAATGTAGAAAACACTATTGCTAAAACATAATGAATTTCCATCGTATGTTGCTTTGGTTAAAGACGTTCTGGAGAAATATTTGCATGATCAATTTTATTTTACTATATGTGGTTACTGTTAGCTCGTTTTATGTGTAGATTAAATTGAGTCAATAAAAGAGGACTTCCTCCATGTACTTTTTAATGACATTATCTTGATTTGTTGTCTATATTTATGATATTTTGTTTCTTTTCTTCCACTTTCTCTTTAACTCAGTTCAATCAGATATTTGCTCCCACATGTCCACTGAAGCTATTCTTAAAAAAAAAATCATCTTGTGACTAAAAGACAATACATTCCATAGTTCTCACCTTATTCTAGCTTTTGATAGAGTTGACCACAGTTTACTATGCCGTCTTCCTTGAAACTCTTTCTTCACTGACTCCCGGGGAATTGAACTTGCCTGATTTTCCTCTTTGCATTAAGACCACTCCTCTCTTAGGCTCCTTTTCTGGCTCCTTCTCATATCCCTAATCCCTAATCCTGGAGGAGTCCAGAGCCAATCATTTTACCTTTCCTTTTTTTTTTTTTTCTGAATACCTCCCTCATCTGGTCTCACGGCTTAATTACAATCTACATGCCAATAATTTCCACATTTATCTAGACAGCCCAGAACTCTTCCCTGAGCCCTTAACTATCTCCTTGACATCCTCACTTGGATGTCTAGTAGACTTCTCAAACTTAACATATCCAAAAGTTTACTAGCTCCTGATATTTACCCTCCAAATAGCTTCGGCCCTCAGCTCTGCATAACTTGCATCCTCATCCCCTCCCTGTACTAGTTCCCAATGGCTGCTGTAACAAATTACCACAAACTTAGTGGATTGACAATACAAATTTACTTTCTCACAGTTCTGGAGGCCAGAAGTCTCAAACCAGTAATATTGGGCCAAAATCAAAGTGTCAACAAGATTGCACTCTCTCTGGAGGTTCAGGGGGAGAATTCGTTCTTGGCTTCTTTCAGCTACTGGTGGCTACTGACATTCTTTGGCTTGTGATTGCATTACCCAACCTCTGCTTCTGTGGTTATATTACTTTGTCCTCTTCTGTTTATGAATACAATCACTTCTGTTTCGTTTCTGAAATACATACACAATTGCCTTTAACATTTAGGGTCCTATTGGCTAGTCCAGGATAATCTCTCCATCTCAAGATCCTTCATTTAATCACATCTATATGTGTGACCATTCTCTTTCACTCGTTCTTTCTTTCTTTCTCTTTTTTTCTCTCTCTTTCTTTCCTTCCTTCCTACCTTCCTTCCTTCTTTCCCTCCCTCTTTCTTTCTCCTTCCTTCCTTCCTTCCTTCCTTCCTTCCTTCCTTCCTT